>NC_135492.1:43878482-44180149 GCF_052094955.1 Ictidomys tridecemlineatus | reverse complement strand
GAATCCAAACATCTGCCTTGAATTTTTGAGCATTCAGCAAATGAGAGACCAGATAATGGATCATCTAAAATAGAGGACAGAGAACTATCCGCACTGTGTGATTTGAACTCCTAGCTTCTGTTGTTTATGTTCCCTTTGATGAAACAATGCTTAAACACATATAATGTTACAGAGGAAAAGCACCCAGGTCTGTAGTCCTATCCTAACAATGTTTCACTTTCAGTATTAATATCATTCTATTGTGTTTTCAGTCAGAACTGATCTTATCAACTAGTGAGTTTCACTGCGAGTATTTATTGAGTTCTTGATGATTTTCCAGGGACTGTTCTATGGGAGTGATAGGAAATGTCCCCTGAAAAGCTCAGGTTCAGAGGTAAAATAGATTATGATAGCTGTAACACGTCATCAGTGGATTAATCCGTTTGATGGATCAAAAATTTAAATGGACAAATGGGTGATAACTCTAGGTGAGTAGGGCCTGGCTGAAGGAAGTAAGTCACTGAAGTCTGCCTCCGGGGATTAGCTCTTCATCCTGGTCCTTACTACCTCTGCTTCCCAGCTACCATGTCCTTCTCTACACTCTTCCTCCAAGTTTTAGTTTTGTTGTTGATGTTGCTTCGTTTTCCACTGTGACCAAATGACCTGATAACCAGAATTTTAGAAGATGCCCATAGTTTTCAGAGTCTCTGTCCATTGATGACAAACTCCATAGCTCTGGGTCCAAAGTGAGGCAAAACATCATGGCCGAAGGGTGGGGCTGAGGAAGGCAGCTCAAGACAGAACAGTCAGGAAGCAGAGAGAACTCTGTTCACCAGAGATGAAAATAAAGCCCAAAGGTATGATCTTAGTGACCTAACTCCTCCAACCACACCTACCTGCCTGCACTTAACCATCTTGTTAATCAATTCAAGTGGATTTATGCGGTGATCCAGTTAATGATGACTCGGTCATTTTACCTCTACACTTTCTTGCATTGTCTCCCACATGAACTTTGGGTGGGCAGCTCTATCCAAACCTTAACCCTCCACAATGTTCTGCCCCACTGCAGGCCCAGAGCAGTGGAGTCAGCTGACCATCAACTGTACCTCTGAAACTATGAGCCAAAATAAACGTCATCCCCCAAGTTGTTCTTGTCAGGTTTTTTTTTTTTTTTTCCACAGAGATCAAAAGCTGACTCACACAGGGAAATTTTATCTGCCTTTATATCTTCAGTTGAACAGCAAACTTATAAGGCAGTCAGTATTATTATCTCTCTTTTAGAGAGAAGAAACCTGAGATATAGGTTATGAATGTGCTTAAAATCATTCAACCAGCAAGAGGTAGAGCAGGATTTGAAATTAGGTGGTTTCATTCTGGAGTTTATATGTTAATCCAGGGGTCAGCAAGCTTTTCTGTTATGGACAGATAGCAAGTATCTTAGGCTTTGTGGGCCACCTGGTTTCTGTCATATCTAGTCAACTCTGCAGTTGCAGCTCACAATCTTTAGATAATAGCTAAACAAATGAGGATGATCCTTTCAATAAAACTCTATGGTTTCTGAATATGAACTTCATATTGCATAAGATATTATTTTTTGAATTTTTCTAAACATTTTTAAAAATTTAAAAATTTTCTGCTAAGTTTATGAAATATACAAATTGGCAATGGGCCAGATTGGGACTGTAGACCATACGTAGTATCTTAATCTATTTTCTATTGCTATAACTTTCTATTGCTATAGCAGAATACCTGAGGCTGGATGATTTATAAAGAAAGAAGGTTTATTTGGGCTCAGGGTTCTGAAGTCCAAAGGCATGACATTGGCATCGGTAGTGAGCACTATGTCACTCCAAAGAGCCCATGTGGTCCACAGATCAGCAGTTCTGGCGTGACTCTGGAGTGTATTGGAAATTCATATTCACCAGTACCCCCACAGCCCCACACCACGGCCATCCTCCTGCATCTCAGTCTGTATTTCATCAGTGTATTTGGATGCATGCTAGAGTTTGAGAAGCACTACTCAAAGAAGCCAAGATATCTGCTCTTCTGCTCTGGACAATCTGTTTTAGACAGGTGACTTTTAATAGTCTGATAACTGAGAGGGGAATGCCAACAGGCATCATCTCTGTTACCACAGAATCTTTGTGCTCATAGTGCCCACGGTATAAAGCACAAGCTTAATAAGACAGTCGGTTGAAAAGGGAGTCTGGGATCAAATGAACTTAGGGATCACTGTAACCTATCCTGGTCTTGGACATTCCCAAGGAACATGAGCCTATTAAAGGCTTTATGAAGCCCTGAAGGTTTTTAAGCTACTATATTGATCTGGAGTTTCCTGATCTTAATGAAATAGAAAATGCTTTTTCCTGAGAAGCACTTATTCATATATGAAGGATCATGACTTAATCAGTAGTTTAGGAGACAATATGGAAAAGAGGAAATCAGCTACCTCAGGCCAGTGTGAGAGACCAGATTGGAGCTAATCTACTTCACTGGGTGATTTTTATCTGTGACTATAACAGGATTGTTTTATACTCTGTAGAGCTATAGCATTCTATACCTCCCATCTCTTAACGTTGATGTGTTTTATGACTACTGTAATACTATTTCAACCTTTCTCTACTTTGGCAACTTCATCTATGAAATGAGAATAAAAACATTAACTCAGAACCTAGCTTGACATATAATTAGTCATCAGTATGTGCAAACATAAATATTATTGAAGAATAAAAATGCCATATAACACCCAAAAGACCTAAAAATGTTCTATATCAGGGTTCTCCATTAGAACATTTTGAAATGATGCAAATGTTGTCTATCTGCAGGGCCAATATGGTAGCCACTAGTCATATATGAAAACTGTGGTAAGTATGAGGGACTCAGTTTTTCATCTATATTTCATTTTCCTTCATTTTAGCTTGAAAGCCAATGTGTAACTAGTGGATACCATATTAGACCTCACAGCCCTAGACAGAATAGAGTAGGCTTAAAGATATGGATATTTAATACCAATCACCAACAAGTAAACAACATTAAAAAAGTTAATAGTGTGGGAGTCTTTGAAAATATAAAAACTTTTTCATTTTACCTATGAACTGAAATGGTTAAAGCTAGACTTATGCATCTGACCTATCTGTCTACTTAATGCTCCATAAAGCTTTATGAGGCTTTTTAAGAAATAGGGCTTGGGATCCTCAGTGGTGTAACTGTCTGTAGATTATGGCTTTGAGCAGCACCATTCCTTCCTGTATCACCCTCGTGAGCTATCAGATGAAAAACTCATATGACACAGGTCCCTTTGTGGGAGAGAACTGCCTTTGTGCAGAGAGAAGCTGAGACACTCAGGGAACCAAAGGGTGTTCTAACTTTCCTGTGTGAGATAGGGGGTCCATTTTTATTTTTACTGCCAAGATGGAGAGAATGTGAGAAAGGGAGGGCAAGGGGATGCAGCCAGAAACTTGGAGTTTGTAAACTCTGAAACTTACTCTAAAGCAACCTAAGTGACTCCAAGATTGAGATGAGTGATGGATGTTATCCAAAATCAAGTCTAAGAACCAAGACGGTGTTTAAAGATGCTGTAGCAACATAGATGGGAGAAGGTGAAGGGAATTTGCACTGGAACTTTTCAGGCCAAATTATCTGAGATAGAAAACGAAACTAGATGTATACCTTAGAGCCCTTCTGTGCTCATGCATTGGTAGAGTGCCAGCAATTTACTCTTCTCCTTCTGCCTCCAAAAGATTTCCTTCGTGGTACTTTCATGAATGTGGAAGCATCCACCCATTTGCACAGTTAGAAACATTGGAAATTTCTGCCTCTCTACTGCAGTCAGTCAGTCCTATGTCCTTTCTCCCTGGCTCCATCATTCCAGTCTATGTTCCTATCCACTGAATCATGAAGCATACACCGTGCTGGTTTTCCTACTGAACTTTCACCCCCTCTACACTCCTTCCAAAGGTTGCTGAAATAGTGCCTATACAACACGGAATGAGTATGTCCCTTGACTTCTCAAAAACATCCCAGAGCTCTATATAACCCTTGAGGGCTCCCTCAAAAGACAGTGGACATCCTTCAGAAGTCAGCCTCAGTGTACCCTTCCTGTCAACTTATGCTTCTACGTTCTTTTGCATTGCATGTAGTCCCTGTCTTAGCGAATGGCAAGCTCATGTATTAAAGGCTTTATCCCTGGTTTATAGTGCTACTGGGAGCTTGTGGAACTGTAAGGGGTGGGGACTCGTGGAAGGAAGCAAGTCCATGGGAGGTGTGCCTTAAAGGATATATTTTATCCTTTGCCCCATTCTCCTTCTCCCCCACCCACCTCCTTCCTGAGCTCCATCTGGTGAACAACTTTGTTTCACCACACCCTCCCCACCCTCATCATAGTCCAAGAAACTGTGGAGCCTAGTGATTACGGACTGAAATTTCTGAAACTGTGAGCAAAAAGATTTTTTTCCTTATTTTAAATTGTTTAACTTGGGTATTTTGTCATAGCAACAGAAAGATGACTAGCACAGAAGGTTTGTTATGCTTCAAAAAGGTCTAGTCCTTTCTTGACTCTTTAGATTTTGTCTGAAATTCCAAGTAAATTATTTTAGTTTACATTCAAAACTTCAGGGACTAAGATACTGATGGGGTTCAATACACATTACTGCAAAATATGGTTCCTTGGGATTTGAGAAAATAGCAGAAGCAAGAACGTCACTCTCTGACCAAGTCAAAACACCTAGGAAGGATTCTCTGACATTTGCCTGAAACAGCTTCATTTGAGGGGTACTCTGTACTCAGAGGAAGGGGAATCATTTCTCTGAAGACACATTGCTGCAGTGAAGAATCTGAAAAAACACGCTTTGTCAAATCCCCCCAGTTTATTATCATTGTTTCATACCCACTTTGTGCTATCATACCTCTCCAAACTATCCACTTTTTCATAAATATAGCCTAAAATAATGTTCAAGTTTCCATGTTTCTTTGGATCTTTATTCTCAAAGTCTCTGATGTCATGTGCAATTTACATTAAAAAAAAAATGTGTCTGCTTTTCTCCTGTTAATCTGTCTTCTGTTACGGGGATATGAACTATGACCCTAGTAATAGTTAAAGAAAATGTGGTTTTCCCCTTATTTTAGGAATTTTTCTCTAAAGCCTTTCTCAGCCATCAATGGGTGAGCAGGGAAAAACAATGAAGGGAAATGAAAACCACAGGGACCCTTATCTGACAGGTAAGCAGCTAGAAGATGGGGACCCAGTATGTCAAAACCTCACCATGCCTTAGTTACATCCCCTTAAGAAAAACTCTGGTTTCAAGATCATGTCACACCTACTGGGTGACCTAGACTATTCCTTCCTTGTCATGGAAACTGTCACAACCCCCAATCACCCTGATCACCAAAACATAAAAGACTCTCAAAACTTGATGGGGGCTATTAAAGGGTAATGAACTAATTGAGGGTGCAGGAAATTGAGACAAAAATGGGGGGCTCGGGCTGGGGATGTGGCTCAAGTGGTAGTACGCTCGCCTGGCATGCCCAGGGCACTGGGTTCCATCCTCAGCACCACATAAAAATAAAATAAAGATGTGTCCGCTGAGAACTAAAAAATAAATATTGAAAAATTCTCTCTCTCTCAAAAGAAAAAATGGGGGGCTCAATTTCCTGCCAAGCTCCATTTCTGAGCACCATACCATTCTCTCTTAGGGGTGGTCCATCCACTTCCCATGTTGTCAGTCAAAAGTCAAAAGGTGGAATTGGGTGGTATTCTGGAAACTTCCCTGGGAGTCCCAATAAAACTGGAGTGCAGGTGGGGTATGCCATCTTTCTCCTTGCTGAGAGGACCCACTCTCTCCCTTAAGAATGTCGGTGTTCCCCTGAATATCCCTTCTAATAAATCTGAGTATCTCTGAGCGACGTGCCTGAAATCTTCCAACCTGATTGCAAGAATCTGGGGTGAACAGGGGGCCTTTGTACTACCTCAGTTATGCAGAAGGCCCCCAGCCCTGAAACATCAGCACCCCATTTTTCCCACCCCTGCCAGCCTTTCCCTCTTTGATTCTAGCATAATACTTCTGTGTACCCCTCTGTGGTAAGTTATGGGGCTTTGTGATACAATTAGCTGTCTCTGTGGCTGTTGTCCTGCTCAACTTATCACTCTTTGAACCTAACTTCTGGGGCTCATTTATCCTTATACCTCTGCAGCCTATGTCAGTGCCTGAAATGTTATGAATCTTTTCTTACTGAATAAATGTATTACATAGATAAAAGAAATGAATGGGTGGATGTAAGAAAAAGGAGGGAGAAAAAGAAATGGAAACATATTCAGTATTCTTTCATGCGTCACACTATATTGCAGTATTAAAGGTACACAACATAGATATTCTTTATTATGCCTTTCTATGCTTGAGAAAGGTAGTTTCTCTACTGTTTAATATGCTTAGTAGTTGCTAGCTTTGAGATATAGCAGTAACAAACTGCAGTTAATAAAGGAAATTTTAATTTCAGATCATCCTCCTCTCACAGTGTTTTAAATATACTTGAGGACTGGAATAATTTGTTTTATAGTCTTCATTATAACCACTTACCCACCTCCTGTCTTGCCATATCTCCCAGCCAAACACACACAAAAAACCCCATAAGAGTTCCATAAATGATCTATTGATTGTTACCAGATTGGAATCTATCTGCCTGACTTGGGGTAGGGTAAAATTGGGCATATTTTATGGGTATTTCTTGGCTTTTGAGCATGTAAAACCAACAAATAGAAATAGTTCCAAAACATCAGGCACATGGTCTGTATTTTGCAGATTTGTACCAAAGCTGTAAGCAGCCCATCAACCAGGAGAAGCAGTTTGATTTAATTTGGATTTAAATGCAAAGAACAATCGAAAGACCCTTTTCAGCAAGGATAACCTATTGACATGTAAGAAAGGATGATAAATCAGTTCCTAAAAAGCCTGGGATTGTTTTTCCTGTGAAGAATCCAAAATGAGAAAAGCTGAGGGAGAACTAATGTGATCATTTCAGTTCAAGGGTCATAATCATTATCATGATGCAGAATGTAGAAAATATCATGAAAATTTATTAACTGCACTGTGCAGTCAAAAAAGAATAAACCAGAGGAAGCAAATGTCAGTAATCCTTATATTATATGTAGTATTTTGAGGCTTGCGATTTCAATCATTTCTTTAAATGTTTGTGATCTACCATGCTTGGGAAGCCTATTGCTTATTTTATTCAATTTTTGCCGTTTCATTCACAATTGACACTTGTTCTCTCATTCTACAAATATTTACTGAGTGTCATAGATACTCAGCCTGATGTCTGTCCTCTCTCTCTCATTAATTCAGAGTTTCATCAAATCTTGACACTGTACTATATTAAAAAGTCATATACTTAAGCTAATGTTTTAAGTAATTAGGATACTTATTAATTGGAGCTTTTTGAATGCAAATCTGACCTATGTGGTGTAATGTATTGCTTGATGGGCCTGGACAGTTGAAGGTGCACCTCCCATTCAGGCAATGTCAAGTCCAGTATCTACACAGCATAACTAGGAAGCTGTTTTCCTGCAATCTTAACCTCTGCTTTATACTCCGTTGGCTTTATTCCCAGGCAGCCGTTTCCAACAAATATTCCATCTCCAGAAAAACAGAATAACTTCCCTGAAAAGTAGTACCAAATGTCATGAGTTTGATTCTGTGCACTTCTTGCGATTATATGCTCTTTTAATCTCACTGTCAAGGTTAGGAGAGTGGAATATCCTGATGGGCCCAGTTGATATCACACGTCTAACCCTTGAACCCAGTAGTCAGATTAGCTTCATCCAAATCTCATGAGAGTGGATAGGAGGTGATTCCACAAAAGAATGATAAATAAGAGGAATATATTAACATATCAACCTATTTCAGGAATATGATCTGCATATATAAATGCATAATAGACTCATGTGCAATTAAATATATCTAAATATCTATGACTTTACCTCTCCTAGGACTATGGTCTATGGCTACCATATTTTATTTTGTACCAGGAAAACCAAACACATTTAAATCACATGAACTATTTCAAGCGAGCCTCATTTCATATTTTGCAATCGGTTTTAATTCATTATTTTAGATTAGAAATTGTGAGAGATTCAAAGGCACCTTGCCAGCAATTTGTGCCACATGAAAGGCCATAAAACCAAACAAGAAACACTGAGCATTATCATTTTGCAACTCTGTAAAATAAAATTTCATAAAGGTTCTCTGAGGTTGGACCTCTTGCTTCCTGTTTTGCCCTAACTAGATGTCTGCCTTTGAACCCTTTTAGCATTTTGATTGAAGTTCTTATGTGGCACCTACTATATTCTACCTTGAATTATGAATACTTGTCCTAGGATAATATATATATGTAAAGGACAATATATATATAAAGACCAGAACACATATTTCTTCATCTATTTTATGCACCTTAGATAGTGTTAGTATTGCTATTTGACTTTATTTAGTAGTAGGCATCAAAATATATAACATATATGTGTAACAATATAATTCACTTTCTTGCTTTCTAGTTGTCAAAAAGACAAAATACAGTTACAACAAATCTGGTTATAGATCTAATGAGCTTTTTCTTATAATTCATGAATAGGGGCAGCCTTCATTCTACAAAACCCAGTGAGATATCCCATTGGGTAATATTAGCACAGAGAGTTTTGTGAGGTAACAATAAGGAAACCAAATGATAGGGAAAGGCTGATTGGTTAAATTCAGGTTACTTTAGGTTACTTTTTTGAAAGGGTTAAAGCAAAGAGGACTTCCTTGTTAGTCTGATTAACATAGACTATAGAACATTCAGTTTCCAGGAAAAATTGGTCTGCAAGGGAATTTGTTTCCTTAAATTTTCAGTTTGATTATGTAGCAGTTAGCCTAAGTGACTCCATTTTTGTTCCATCTCATGTATTGGGGTCTAGTGCAGGAGCTTTGTCCAAAAATGTGGCCTCCCATAATTTTGATTTAGCACAATCATACTACAAATGTCAGGTACATTATTTTATTGTTAGGATACATAAATTATTTGACACATTCTTACTGAGTATGCCTTGTGTTCTGGTTTGGATATGAGGTGTTCCCCAAAGGTCCTGTATTAGTTCAGGAATATTCAAAGGTGCAATGATTGGACTAAGAGCTACAACCTCATCAGTCCATCCTGGTTTGAATGGACTGACTGTGTGGCAACTTTAGGCAGTTTATGTGTGGCTGGAGGAAGGGCATCACTGTGAGGTGCACCCTGTAAGGCTTCATCTTTCCTGTGGCCCCTTCCTTTCTTCCTTCCTTCTCTCTCTCTCTCTCTCTCTCTCTCTCTCTCTCTCTCTCTCTCTCTCTCTCTCTCTCTCTTCTGATTCTGCCATGAGCTAAGCAGGGCTCATCCACTGAGATTTTCCACATGATACGCCAACTCACCTTCATCCCAGAGCAATGTATTTGGCTGTCTGTGAACTGAGACCTCCGAAACTATAAACCCCAAATAAACTTTTCCTCTTCTGACTTGTTCTTCTTGGGTATTTTGGTTATAGCCATGAAAAAGCTGAATAAAACACCTGTGTGCCAGGCATGGGCTGGTCATGTGAATTTTTGTCATCAGCTTTGATTTCCTGGGCTCTTGTTTCTCCCATGGTGGAGGCCTGCCTGTGTATGTACACCACGATTTCCCAGAGCTGAACACATAGTATATCCTCTTTGGTAAGTCTAAGCATTTAAAAAAGCTTTCACAACTCCTTGGAACAACTTGTTCTCTTAGAACAGATGTTCTCATCCTGAGGCCATTGTTTCATCCATGGGGCAACGTCGACACATATTTCATTGTCACAACTGTGGGAGAATATATTAGCATCTAACAGGTAGAGGCCAGAGATGTTGGCCATCATCCTGCAGTGAACAGAACAACTCCCTACAAGTGAGAAATTATCTGACTCCAAATATCAATAGTGCCAGGGATGAGAAATCTCATTTTAGAATAATCTTATTATAATTGTACACAAATAAGAACACTACAACTTGAAAGGATATAAATTCTTCTAAGTCCACATTGTTGACCCATTATAGAAGCATAAGATTTAACCAAATTTTCTGATTTCTAACTTTTCATAGTGTATATATATATATATATATATATATATATATATATACACTATTTTATTGTACATTATTTTATTGTTAGGATACAATATATATATTTCCAAATGAAGTTTACAGAAGTATATAGAATATTTCCAGATGAAGTTTAGAGAAGCATATATATATATATAGAAGTATATAGAATACCAGATAGTTACTTGCTCAGTAAGGCTATGTGCTCTTTCAGTTAACTCTGGGACAAACCAGTTATTATATTTTTAAAATATTTTTTAGTTGTAGTTGGACACAATATCTTTATTTTTATGTGGTTCTAAGGATTGAACCCAGGGCACCTCACATACTAGATGGGCACTCTACCAATGAGCTACAGCCCTAGTCCAGTTATTATATTTTAACATTAAAATAGTGAACAGGACTAAAGAAAAGATTTTTTAAAAATATTTTTAGTTGTAGATGGACAAAATACCTTTATTTTATTCATATTTATTTTTATATGGTGCTGAGAATCGAACCCAGTAACTCTTACATGTGAGGCAAGCGCTCCACCTCTGAGCTATAACCCTGGCCAGGAAAAGGTTTTATACTAAAAGTTTGAGTTTTATCTTTAATCTAAAAGCCAAATAGACCAGAAAAGGACAGAATCTCCTTTTCGAATTTTCTTTTGCTCCTTCTTTTGAGAACTAGATTTATTGGAGTTGGGTTAGACTATTATATCAAAATTCCAATTAGATTTCCTGAAAGGTTTATGAAGCCGTGGAGAGTTCTAAAATTCATCTTTACTAATCATGTTAAAGAAACCATTTCTTGCATTCCTAAAGAAAGTCATTGGGCATGTTGGACACATCGATATTTCTAGGGCAAGAAATGCCAGACAAAAGAGTTACTCGTTAAAGAATTTGAGTGTTCAGGATGTTCAACCCCAGTCGTAACCACATAGGAAGGAAAGAGACATGCATAAGTATCTTTTTCTATTTTTATCATGAGTTTCTTATGTCTTAAAGATAAATTAGATCTTCTAGGCTGAAAAAGAAAGTTAAGCAATAATCTATGAAACTGAAGTGAGGACAAAGTAAATGAAACTACAAAGATATTGAGAGATTATTTTCATTGGAATATGAGAATAATATTGTGGACTTTATAATTTTTAAGTGTACTAAATATAACAAAGTCTTGAAGTCTTATTTTAATTATTCTGTTTTTCAGAATACTTGATACATAACAGAGTTTTCTTGTTAGGCCACTGTCCAACACCATCTTAGAAAACTAATTTTACACAATTTACACAAATTGCTTTTTATTCACTAGATGCCACACCATATTGTTATAATTAAGGCCAGATGATATTTTCCTTTTGCCCAAAACCAAATCCATCATCATAGAGGAAATATTATATCCAATTTGTGTATCATCTAAAGACATGTCAGTCTATGTCATTAGTTTCCCAAGTGAAATTCCAACCTTTGCAATCTAGGAAACATAACATCAGAAAATGCATAGCTAATCAGAATGGTCTGGACATGTGTTATTTTATTGGTGATTATTTTGCTGTCTTTAAAATGTCACAAGCTAGACTATACATGGTCTCCTCTTAAAATAATTTAAGTTCTTGATTTCATGATTGTGCAAAAGCATAACACATTCAGCAGGAATAATATTTTGGACTTGGAATTTTGAACTTCTCCCAGGCTAGAAATTCATAATAGGATCTTCCTAGAAATGCTGGTCAATGGCAGAGTCCCCACTCCCTGTCAACCACAGGGATCACAAGAGTGAGCATCTGTTACTCTACTTTGTATAGTGTTGCTAAGCTGTGACGTTCAGTAGATTAGGTATATTTTGTGTATTTTGACTCAAGCTATTTTCAGCATCTACTGATATCATTGGGACATGACCCCATCATAAATTAAGAACCATCTGTATGGTTCTTTCCATTAAGTACTCATAACTACTGCCTCTCTTGACTTGACCTGAGTGCATTTTTCTGGAGCTAGCCACCCTCTGATTTCAAGAATATGTAGTATCATGGCAGTTGTTTTTCCTATGTTGGTCCACTACTTTGTCCTGAATTATATCCTCAAAATAGTAACTCATACCCATGGACTTAAGAAGGCCATGTTATTTAGAGTCATCCCAGCTAAAGATGAAAAAGGAATTTAACAATATTTACATTCATAAATACCAAAGTTGATTTTTTTTAAGATTGTAAGATCTGATACAACAATTGGGTCACATATGTTCTTTGAACTGAGACAAGCTAAGAGTATCTCAGGACATTTTGTGTGTGTGCGTGTGTGTGTGTGTGTGTGTGTGTGTGTGTGTGTGTGTGCATGCACACGTGCACTGTGAATTTACCCCAGAGTTTTTTGCATGAAAGTCAAGCATTCTACCAACTGAGCTATATCCCCAGCCCTCTTAGGACATTTTATAATAAATTTACTGTTCTAATTCTATGAGTTTTGTGTATATTTATTCTTTGAACAAAACACATAAAATATGTATGATATATTGGGGATTGGGTAGAAAGAAAAACAATGAAGAATAATAGAAACACTTATATTAGGCCTAATGGTAGCCAAACATGAAGCTTCCGTGGATTATGTCAATGTTGTACAGTATCTAGTGGAATATGAGCACTAGAGATTGTATTCCCTCAAATATCATTTTACTTCTAAGCAGGATCTTATCATAACTCTTTTGGACTACTATTCTTTATCCACATTTATTATAGTTTTACTTGTTGATTATTAATAATGAGTAGAGTTGTCTGAAAATTATTTTCTGTAGTTTCCTTGGTGGTCAAAACCAAGAGAGAAAAGAATGAGCCTTCTCTTTAAATCATTTGGATAATTTGTTCATTCACAACAAAGATGTGTTGGGTACCAGTAGTCTAATAGGCTTGTACATGGTCAAATTGTATTAGTACTGTCCAGAGAAATAGAATAAATAGGAGGGGTAGGGAGAGAAGAATGCCTATTATAAGGCATTGACTCATGATTATGGGGGCTATTATGTCTGAATCTGCAGACAAGCTAACAAGCTGAAAAATCAGGGAAGCATTTATGTTGCAGCTCTAGTCTGAAGGCAGTCTAGAAGATGGAATTCCTTCCATGTCAGGGAGTCTCACTATTCTCTCTGATAATCTCAACTAATTGGATGACATAAACCCATATTATAAAGGGTAGTGTGCTTTAATAAATGCCTAACAATTTCAATGTTAATTACTTCTAAAAAATATCTTCACAGTAAAACTTATACTCATGTTTAGCCAAATACATGGGTACCATAGCCTAGTTAGGTTGACACATAAAATCCACAATTGCAGTGACATGCATTAAGATGATAGACATAAAAATCCAACCAGGACAAAACTTGATCCTAATGAGAATGAACAATTGCTGTAAAAATATGACAGGTGGTAGAGGTGAGCAGAGAAAGAGTTATTTAGATAATAAATAGTAAACCCAACTGTGCTAGTCAGCCTTCCTCCACTGTGACAAAATACCTGAAATAAAATCAACTTAAAGACTAAAGGTTTATTTTGACACAGTTTCTAAGGTTTCAGTCCATGTTTGGTCTCATTGCTTTGGGACTGTGGTAAGGCAGTACATCATGGTGGTGGGACAATGTGGCAGAAGAAACTGTTCACCTCATGGTTGCCAAGAAGCAAAGAGGAAAAGGTGCCAGCGTTCCAATGTCATCTTCAAGATCACACCCCCAGTGACCTAACTTCCTCCCATTAGGCTCCACCATCTAAAAAAGTCCCACCACCTCCCAAGAGCACCCTGGGTTGGAGATCAAACCTTTAGCACATGGCCTTTGAGGGACATTTCAGATCCAAACTGTTATATATGAGGTGTCCTCCAAAACCTCACGTGTGAGACAATGCAGGAAAAGTTTAGAATAAGATGATTAAGTTGTAAGAGGTTTAACACAATCAGTGCATTAATCCTCTGATAGGGATCAGCGGGTTATTATAGGCCGATAGGGTGTGGCTAGAGGAGATATTCATTGGCATGTGCTTTTAGGGTATATGTTTTTTATCTGATCAGTGAAGTCTCTCTCTCTCTGCTTCCTGATCTTCATGTCCTGAGCCACTTTCTTCTACCATCCTCTTCTGCATGATGTTCTGCCCCATCTTGAGCCCCAAGGAATGAAGGGAGCTATATGTAGATGAAGACCTCTAAAACCATGAGCCCCCAAATAAATGTTTTCTCCTCTAATTGTTCTTGTCAGGTCTTTTAGTCATGGCTGACTATAACACAAACCATTATACCAGCCAAATAAAACAAAATTTCACATGTACCATTAACCATATTCTATCCCATAGTTTCTTTTTTGTTGTTGTTGTTTTGTGTTTTTGTCTATAACAGAAATGAATGAATCAAGAGAAGTTTGGGGTAATGATTTAGGGGACACAACTTGCATACCAGATACACAGAAATCTCTCAGTAAATCGCTTCAGTGAGAGTCCTCCATACTTTCTGCTTAGTCATTCCTTTTGATTCTGTGATACTACACCACTAGGGACTATCTGAGCTAATTAATCCATGGAGACTCACACTACATTACCCTGGCCTGAGTAAGGAGAAGCCCAATAAAAGCATTCCATCTCCATTGACCACATGGCTTTAGTTCCCCTGAGGGTCAGATATCTCATCCTGGTCAGGTTCTTACTCAATATTGTGACCCCTCTCAAGTGCTCTTGGTAGCATTGATATATTTTGGTTGGTTCTATGATTAGCTATTAATAGTAATGTCTAATCATTAATAAATGAGTACATGTATGCAAACTCATGTAAAAAGGAAATACACAACCGGTTTAATTGTTTAGCCTCTTTCAGTATAAAAAAAAAATAAAGTGTAGATTAATGGAACATTGAAATTAGTGAATGTGGACAGTGGTAAAATTGAACAAAATGAATCTGATTTAGAAACTCTACTATTGTTGTTTTTCAAAAGCTAGTACATGTAGTTTTAATTTTTACATATGCTTTCATTATTGTCTACACTAGCTTTAGTCTTTTCCAATCTATTCTTTTAAAAAATTCATAGGTCAGACACATTTCATGATTAATACTGTACGTAGAGTCTTTATTGCATAGCAAATGAGAGCTAATACTCATTAACAGAGATTAACGTCTAGCATGTTTATCATTTAACATATTTCTCTTGGTGTACTATGTCTGGTATAGAATATCCTCCAGAACTTTTGGACAGAAAGATAAATACTTTATAATTATCATGAAGGAAAACGCAGAGCAGTATGAGAATGAATAACAATTGTAATCTGAGCTACTTTGGGAGAGACAGAAGATTAATAAAGTCCTCCCCAAAGTACTGATAATAAGTTTGAAAAGGAAGGCTGAGTCAGAGCTGATCAGCTATCTGGGGAGAAAAGAGGAAGGTTGAGCATTCCATCACAGTAGGAGCATATACTGTGGCCCTGAGGCCTAAAGCACCTTGGTACATTTTAGAAATTGGGAGAAAACCAGCATGGTGAAGTTAGCACCTTCCATCAAGAAACACCATCTGCTAAGAATTGAATGTGTGTTACCCAGATTTTATTGCTATGATCAAAATAACTGACAAGTGCACCTTAGATGTTGAAAAGTTTATTTTGGCTCATGGTTTCAGAGGTTCAGTCCATGGTGAGTCAACTCCATTGCTGTGGGCCCAAGTGAGGCAGAACACCTTGGCAGAAATGCTTGATGGAGGGGTGCTGCTCTGTTCATTGCAGCCAGGAAGAAAGAAAGCAAAAAGAAAGGGCCACAGGGAA
Organism: Ictidomys tridecemlineatus; assembly: GCF_052094955.1. Taxonomy (NCBI): domain Eukaryota; kingdom Metazoa; phylum Chordata; class Mammalia; order Rodentia; family Sciuridae; genus Ictidomys; species Ictidomys tridecemlineatus. The sequence continues at coordinate 44,164,288 of NC_135492.1, read as the reverse complement.
GATGCAGCCTTTCAGGACACATCCCCAATAACCCACCTTCTCCAACCTTGCCCCACCTGCCTACAGTTATTATCCAATCAATCCATTGAAACCTTAATGGACTGATTAAGTTACAGCTTTCATGATCCAATCATTTAACCTCTGAATATTCCTGGATTAACAGGAGAATTTGAGGTACACCTCTTCTCCACACCATAACAAATGGTTCCCTCCAAATTTCAGTATTAAAACCTTAATCTCCAAATTCATATATGTTAATGCTATTTGGAAGTGCAGCTTTTGGAAGGTGGCTAGGATTAGATGGGGCCATCATGTTGGGATGGCATTAGTGGCATTTTAAGAAGAGGAAGAGTGATCTAAGATAGGAGACTTGCTCATCTCTCCATGTGCTGCCCTCTGCCACATTATGATACAGTAAGAAGGTCCTGACCACAAGCCAGCACCAGATCTTGGACTTCCCATCATTAAATAATTAGAACTTTGTTCTTTAAAAAGTATCTAATCTGTGGTATTCAGTTGTAGCAACAGAAAACAGATTAAGACACCATTTAAGAAAAGAACCCCTTCTCAGCAAATGTAATCATCTTGCTGAAAAAAAACTGGATTCTGTAGTCTGCAAGTATAAAGTAACAATTGCCTTTTGCCCAACTTTCTCCAAATTTTCTTAGTCTAGTCCTTTTGTGGCCTCTTATTTTTAAATCCCAATCATGACCCAACACTGTTTCTGTCCTGAGTCACAATAATAGTCTCATGTTGGTCATTAAAAGATCTGGCCTGGTTCAATGTCAAGTTATGGTTTTAAATTTATTCCACTCCCTTCTTTCCTAGTTCTGAACTGACTCAGGCTTGAACAACTCAGCAGCATTTTTACCTTCTTAACATTTCCTATTTTTACCTCTGCAACCAATCAAGAGTTGTAGTGACTGTTGCAACTTTAATCAATCTTTAGTTGCTCCAAAATTACTTTTCTCTCTTGCTTTAATTTAGGAGAAGGGTGGAAGTCTCAGTCCTTGGGTAATCCTTTCCAAAGGCTTTAGTCTTCAGTCTTTAAATCCACACTCCTCTGTGGTTCTCTAGCACTAGCTGTAGTGGTAGACTAACAAAACCAGGCTTGCAGATCTCTTACTTAGCCTTTCGTGTTTTCAAACTAAGTCAGGGAGACTCCCGTGTACAAAATTTCTCACTACTTCAGCAAGGGAGAGTAGCAAGAATTGTGGAAAGAGGCTAGATCATGCTGGACCTTATAACCAAGTAAAAGATTATAAACAAAACAATTATTTAAATCAGAACATATTGAAGTCTTTAAAATGCTAATACATATTACTTTCTCCAGTGAAATTCCGTGCCTGCTAAGCATTTTTTTTTTTTAACAACAAAACCCATTTTAAAAGAACTTTGGCCCATTAATTGGACTCTATATCCTTCCATGGCTAACATTACTGTGCGTTTTTGAAAAAGTTTAAAAAGCACCTAGAAAATTAAATGTATGTGCATTTATTATCTTTTATTGATACTGATAATCAAGACAAAATGATTCTACTTAAAACTTTAAAAACATTAGTAGTTAATAAAATGTTTCATTTTTCTGGGACTGGAGTAATAAAAAACCACATAACCAAAACTTATAGTTTCACATCTCTGCATGCTGTAGGTCATAAATCAAGATATCTACAAAGTTGGTACTTTTTAGGGCTGGAGGCATGTACCATGCTGTTCTCTCCTGGTGGCCTCGCCATTCCTTCACCTATGGGTGGTGTCCTCCCTGTGTCTTCATGTGGCCTTTCCTCCAGGACTCTCTGCCTCTTTCTATGTCTAAATCCCCCTTTTTGTGAAAATATCAGTCATGTTGAATTAGGACCCACACTAATGACTTCAATTTTATTTGAACATCTTCACAGAGCTGATTTCCAAATAAGGTGGCAGGAAATATGAGCAGGAGCCAGAACTGTGACCATGATAAAGACTATAAGTAATCTATAAAGTCAAGACATAACTCAAGTCTCTAAGATGCCATTGCATGTTTATTTTTATACTGAAATTCAATGTCTCCTAAATATATATATATGAATATTTTTTTGTTTTACACAAAATCTAATTTAGAGTTACTCCTTCTGTCTTTCCTAGATCTGATCTGAGACTTGGACATCTTGAAATGGCATGGTTACCTTCTTACCATTTCTTTGTTCTGCCTCCTCACCCTGCCAGGAGACTTAGTGTCTTTTGTAGTCTTAATCAGTCTTGACATTAGAATTTCATCTTTTGAGAGCTCATTAGTCCACTCATAAGAATAAATATAAACCAAGTTATTTTGCTAAATGATAGTATGAACTCAATACCATATTTCTGATGAACCATCTTTAGTGTATGTGTATTAATTTATTATGTAAGTTTCCTGAAGCCCAAGTCTCCAGTAGCTATATTTTTAGACATATTCCATACACCCAAATCTAATTTTTAGCAACAAAGATGGCTGTAGTATGGTTAATTGAGTAAGCATAGAACTTGGGTTCAGGAAACCATAGTATAACTTAAGTCCAGGCATCCCCATGCCCTCACGGCTACTTCTTCAATCTTTGTATCCTCCACTGTGGATAATGGATACCAGAGCAATTTTATGCCTGTTTTTGAAAGTTGTTGTGATGAATAAATGATGTTTTCATGAACACATTTCAAATAACACATTTAAATCATCACTAAATAATTGGAAAATACTTCTATTATAACCTTTTCAGAATTAGCCCTATAATTATGTTATGTTCGCTTTCTTTTAACTATCCAGAATTTAATTTTACATGCATAAAAGGCAAGTCCTTTCATTGGTCCTTAAAAGGCCTAATCTGAAATGAACAGCTCAGAAGGCACTAAAATGAGTCACCATTTTCTGAATGAATACAATGTTTTCCTTGCTCAGTGACTGAAATGAGATTTTAGTTGTGATTACCATGACCTTTTTACTTAATTATATTCTAAAATAATTTGTGGGTTAGAGAGCTAGACATTTTTATCTTCATTATGTGAATTAAATTTGGGACCAATGATGAGTAATTAAAGAGTAACTTGTAGAGCTGAGAAATTAATGTATTAAGATCTATCGTGTCACATGGAGGTTGAGGGAAAATCATGATAAGTGCAGACTTCTTATTGTTTTAAAGAAAAATCAGATTCAGAGAAGAAAAGTAATTACTTTAAATCAGAAAGTGTGCTAATAGTGCATCCAATACCAGCACCTATGATTCTCAACCCTGTTGAACAATGATCAAAGGAGAAGTAAAAGATTGAACTTTAGGAAATAATGTCTGTTAATACAAACTACTTCATATTTCTATCAATGTCAGTTTAAATGCTTCAAATTCAGATTAACAAAACTTAGGTGAGCTTCACAGAGGTTTACAAACTTTTGGGGCTAGATTCCAAAGAGCTTCTGTGGGGTTATTTACATAGAGGTTCATTGCATTTGAAGATTTTTTTACAGCTTCATTGAGCTGTAATTCACACACCATACAATATATCATTTGAAAATATAAAAGTCAGTTTTTTAGGATATCTACCAATGTTGAAAATTATCATCACAGTAAACTAGAACATTTTGTGACCTCAAAAAGAAATTCCGTATTCTTTAAATATCACTCCAATACTCACCAATATCACACCACCACCACCACCACCACTACCACCATCCCATCTCCAGTTCCAAAAAGCCAGTAATCTATTTCACATCTCCATAGATAGAGTTCCCTGTTATGGGTTTGAGTATGAATGAAATTATGCGACACATGAACTTTTGTGACTGACTTTTCTCATTTAGCATGTTCTCAACACTCATTCATGTTGTACCATGTGGTGGTAGGATTTCAGATCTTTTCATAGTCAAATACTATCCCACTGTATAGTCATACCATATTTGGGGGGAGGGGGCCAGGTACCAGGAATTGGACTTAGAAGCACTCAAACACTGAGCCACATGCCCAGTCCTATTTTGTATTTTATTTAGAGACAGGGTCTCACTGAGTTGCTTAGTTGCTTAGTGCCTCGCTGTGGCTAAGGCTGGCTTTGAACTCAGGATCCTCCTACCTCAGCCTCCCAAACTGCTGGGATTATAGGTTTATACTATATTTTTAATCCATTTGTCTATTTATGGACATTTGAGTCATCTCTATCTTTTGGCTACCATGTATGATGTTACTATAAGCATTTGTGCATGAGCCTTTGTATAGATATGTTTTTGTTTATCTTGGATATATACCTAGGTGTGTAATTGTTGGGCCAATATAACTATATTATATTGTTTGAGAAAAGGCCAGAGTGTTTTCCAAAGCTGTTGCACCATGATACATTCCAACCAGCAATGTATGAAGACTCTTTATTTCTCTGCATCTTTAATAACACTTATTCTTTCTTAAAAAAATATTTCTTTAGTTGTTGATGTATCTTTATTTTTATGTGGTGCTCAGGATTGAACACAGTGCCTCACATATTACGTAAGCACTCTACCACTGAGCCACAAACCTAGCCCCAAAACACTTGTTCTTTTCTGACTTTTTAATTCTTTTTAGTTATAGAAGGACACAGTATCTTTAATTTTTATTTTTATGTGGTGCTGAGGATCAAACCCAGTGCCTCATGCATACTAGGCAAGCACTCTACCTCTGAGCCACAACCTAGCCCCTGACTTTTTTATTATATCCATTCTGATGTAGAAGAGGAGACCTGAAGAGATGGGGTGACCATATGAATCTACAATCGACAGGTTCTTAGAACCCTTAAGAAGTATTTCAAGCAAGCCACATTTAGAAGTCAGGAGTTTATTAGAAGAGAAAAGGAAAAGGAAAAAGAATTCTCTCAAGGGAGAAAGGGTGGGTGCTCTTTGAGATGAGAGGGATGACATACTCTTCATCCTCCTGTTTTATTGGAGGTCCCAGAGAAGTTTCCACAGAGTAGCATCTAGGTATACCTCTTGACTTTTGACTGACATCTGGATTGCATCAGACTTCCAAGTCCCTATTGTTCATGGTCTTACCCACAGGCACTCAAGCAAAACCATCATAATCATATGCTAAAGATTCACAGACAACTCTGGGTCACCTTATTCTTACAGATTTTATGGTTGTGTGCTTTGTTTCTAATAGTCTTTTTTCCTGAGTTCTGGAATCCTTGGTCTGTACAAAGGTCACTAAATTCCTCCTGTAATGGTCTTACGGAAGGAAAGAGTCTTAGGGCCTACATTTCTCCTTTCCACAGGCAGTGAAATGTAGGCCTCAATCCCTGCTGAGGAATGTAAGACCGTATTGACTTTAGCCATGGTAAGGCCAGAAAGAAAGCCTGTTGGAGCTAGAGCTGTAGCTCAGTGGCAGAATGCTTGCTAGCACGTGTGAGGCAGTGGGTTCCATCCTCCTCAGTACCACATAAAAATTAAAATAAAGGCAAGCTGTTCACCTACAACTACAAAACAACAACAATGACAAAAAAGCAAGGGAAGGCATAGGGGTGCTTAGCAGAGCAGACAAAATCTACAGAACCATTCCTCCAAGTGCAGGGTTCTACTGTTCATGTCTGTCTACCACCTATCAATTCTAGAATATATAAAGCCATATCTCTTTTTAGTTTTGATTTGCATTTCCTTCATAACTAGTGATAGGGAAAATCTTTTAATATGCTCCCTGGAATTTTGGAGAAATATCTATTCAATTGATCTGCACATTTTAATTTGGTTATTTATATTATTATCATGGGATTATAAGAGGATAAGTTTTAGTTTATTTTATACATTTTAGATTCAAGATATTTGTGCCATGTCACACCGTATTGATTTCCATTGCCTAGCAATAAGTTTAAAAGCCTTAAAGTGTAAGTCTTTCTACCTTTTTTTTGTGTGTGTTTCTTTGCTTGTTTTTTAGGATTATTTTAACTATTTAGTTCTCCTGGTAATATCACATGAATTTAAGAATCCATTTGTTTATCTATAAAAAAATAAGCTGGGTTTGTGATAGAGGCTGTGTTGAATCCATAGATCAGTTTGCTATCTAACATGTTGAAGATGATCTTAATCAGAAGAACCAGAAACATGTATGTTCATATTTATTTAGATAATCTTTCATTTCATATACATATATAAACATGTATATTTATCACGTTATAACTTTAAAATTTTTTTGATACCAGGAATTGAACCCAGGGGAGCTTAGCAACTGAGCCACATCCCCAACCCTTTTTATATTTTATTTTGAGAAAGGATCTTGCTAAGTTGCTTAAGTCCTCACTAAGTTACTGAGGCTGCCTTTGAAGTTTCAATCCTCCTGCCTAGCCTCCAAGCCACTAGGATTATAGGCATGTGCCACCACACCCAGTTTATGTAGTAACTTTTTGATCATTCTTTACCATTATAAAACATCCCATTTTATCTCTGGCAACTATTTTTTTAATTTAAAGTCTATTTGGACCAATAATGCTAAGCAACTCCAGATTTTCTATAGTTTATGATTGCATTATGTATATATAAAATTATATTTTCTATATACATATATACATACACACTCATACACATGCAGATATGCACACCTTGCTTTTACTATCAGTCTGTGACATTTAATCTAAAGTTTATCTCCTGTAGAAAACATAGAATTAGATCATGTTTGTTTGTTTATTTTTGTCTGACAATCCCCATTTTTTAATTGGGTTGTTGATCCATTCATATTTAATGTTATTATTGATATATTTTTGCATATTTACTTCTTTACTTTTATTTTCTATATGTCTGTGTTCCCATTTCTCCTATACTGCTTTCTTTTTATTAATATCTTTTGTAAAAATATCTTCTATTATTTTAATTTTATCAATTATATTTCACTGCATTTTTTGGATTCCTTTTTACTGATAACTCTGTTTTCTCATATATATTATATTATTTCCCACATATATACTATATAAGATATATTTATCTTATATAGTATATATGTAAATTTTTATAAATATAAATTTTTAGTTTTCAGTGGACCTTTATCTATTTATTTATTTATATGTGGTGCTAAGAATCAAACCCAGTCCCTCACAGGCTATGCAAGCTCTCTACCACTGAGATACAACCCCACATATATCTTAATGTATCAGAATAAGCTTCAGATTGATGCTAGTTTCATTTCAGTTATTTATAGAAATATTACTACTATATTTCTCTATTGCCTTCCCCTTTTGTAATATTGTTTTATATATACATATATATAATATATTATCTCTATTAATGTTATAAACTACAATAAAGTGTTATAATTATTACTTTACCATCTGTCCTTATTTCCTTAGTCCAATATAGCTTTACCTCTATTCACTATATATAGTGTATACACACACACACACACACACACACACACATATAACTATCAAACAAAAACACAAACATGCAGGATTTTTTCAAACATAGTCATGCACTGCATGATACATGGACCACATCTAAGTCAGGACATAGGACAGCAGTCTTATATGATTATAATGGTGCTGAAAATTTTGTGTGTGCCAGTGAAGATGTAGCCATCAATTTCATTCAACGCATAATTCATGTGCCTGTGGTGGTGATGGGTAAAGCAAATCCATTATGCCCTTCATATAAAAACACAGCATGTGCAATTATGTTTAGTAGGCTATAACTAGTAATAATAATTAAATATGTTCTCATTTATTTATGTATTTACCATACTATACTAATTGTATAGTATGGTAAATACATAAATTGTGTGTGTGTGTGTGTTTGTGGTACCAGGGTTGGACCCAGGGGTGGTTTACCACTGAGCCACATGCCCAGAACTTTTAATTTGTTACTTAAAGTCAGGGTCTATCTAAGTTGTTTTGGGATTCAATAATTGCTAAGGTTCATCTTGAACTTATGATCCTCCTGCCTCAGCCTCCCAAGCCACTGGGATCACAAGTGTGTGCCACCGTGCTCATTAAACTATACTATATATTTTTATTATTATTTTAGCATATACTCTTACTTGAAAGAATTTTACTGTAAATCAGTATGTGGTGTGATACCAAAGTAGTCATAAACATGTTATGTTCACCATGTCTTTTGATCACATCATTTTCTCCTGTGCTTGATTTAATCTCATGTGTTTTACTCTTATTGGTCCTACCTATGATGAAGTATACTTTATGATACTATATATCATATATATATAGATAGATAGATAGACTTAATGTAGCAGGCTATATCATCTGAATCTATGTAAGCACACTCTCAGGTTAGCACAGTGTCAAATTGCCTAATATTATATTTTTCAGAATATATTCCCATCAATAAGGAACACATAGTATATATTTTATATATATGTCACATATTGTGTATATTATATATATACACATATTTGTATTCTTCATATATATTTATATATGATTATTTCACTTTCAAAATCTAGCTGAAGCCTGGGCAAGGTGGTACACGTATGTAATCCCAGCATCTTGGGAAGCTGAGGCAGGAGGATCAAAAGTTCAAAGTCAGCCTCAGCAACAGCGAGGCCCTAAGCAACTCAGTGAGACCCTGTCTCTAAATAAAATACAGCATAAGGCTGAGAATATGGCACAGTGGTTGAGTGCTCCAGAGTTCAATCCCTGGTACCTACCCACCCCATCCCCCCGCCAAAAATTAAAAAAACCTGGCTTAAAATCCTCAAAATATTACATTATTTGAACTTCAAAACTAGTTTAAATAAAATACTAAATTAGTCATTTATTGGCACACTAATGAAGAAAAAATGGACTTGAACTTAATAGCATGTTTAATAACCTTGACATTCAAAACTGAATCTCAATCATGGAAACCTACTTTAGTTTTTCAACAAAGACATAGCAGAATTATTTATGTTGAGAAATTAGGGCAAAAGGGCACTGGGATACTGAATTTATGTTTGATGAGCTGAATCAAGCAGTTGCCCTTGGCATTAATTTGTATGCAGAACACGAATTTAACCAGGGAGAAAAGCTCTCAAAGTCAGTATATATTACTTAATGGCCAAACCCTTCGGATCTATGGAAACTTCAGAAATGAGGAATTAGCAACTCAGAGGATTCCATAGCTAAGAGAATGCTAATGTAGAATTTGAGGGAAAAGGAACCAGCCAGGGAAGAGGAAAGCATGAACTGAGAGACCATTTAATTGAGTCCAACCTAATAACAACAACAACAACAACAAAAACCTAGCAGAAAAAAAAAAAGAGGTGCTGATTATCCCTTTATTTCCTAGAATGTACTTTCAGAATGAACTTTATTACTCGTGTTAGGAAGCATTAGACCACACTAAGTAGGCTGAGGAAATAAAGTAATGTTTTTTTTTCTATTAAGAGACACATCTAGCTAAATTGTGAACTGAAGTAGAAATGGCTACTAAACCAGATGCAGCATCTACTTTCTCTAAAAGCAAATCTGGGGTAATACATTTTTAAGCGCAATAAAGGGTTCACATGTAAAGAACTATAAAAATAGAATAAACATTAGATAACCTCAGAGATTTGCGAGAATCTTATTTGAAAAACACAGATCCCTAGTATTTTGTGATTTGTGTGTGTGTCTGTGTGTGTGTGTTGCTAATAAAATAAAGAGAATTTAGATTAATGACTCACACAATTCAGTGAGCTAGCGAGAAAATTGAAGAATCAAATTCTTACTTCCTCTGTAGTGTTTTTAATGTCACATATCTGGTCATTCTGTTTATTACCTTGATGTCAGATGTGAGGACAATGATGTTTTAGTTTGTTTAGCCTTCTACATATGGATGTATTGAGGAACACAGTAGCCATGTAAAACAATTTTGTGGACTGACAAATATGTCATGTTTAATAATAAGACTATGTAGTTAGGACAATTATGAAAATACAGCAACATTGTATGTGTGCTATTTAAATGGCAGTTTTTTTTTCCATTAAGGACCATAAATGGATATTTGTGATATGATTACTACATTCTTGCTCTTTCCTCAGAAGCATCAAAACCTTTAAAAAATCAAGTCTTTAAGAGGAGCCAAGCATTTATTGGGAGATAATCCATTTGTAGATGCTGCATGCATCTGTTGCTGTAACTTTTTTAAAATTTTTTACATACATGACAATAGTGGAATGCATTACATTCATAATTATCTGTTCATAGCACAGTTTTTCATAGCTCTGTATATAAAGTATGTTCATGCCAAATTATGCCATTATACATGAGCTGTAACTTTTTTCAAGGAGCATATAGGGAAATTAAGGAGATACCTTGGAAAATCCTTAGGCATCTTGTCATTCTTACCTTCATTTAAAGGAAAGAGGAATAGTATAATTGAAATGAAGCAAATTATGTTATATGCATTTAGGTATAAGTGCAAATGGACCCCCTATTATGTATAACTATAAGGAAATAATAAAAGCATTAAAAAAGAAAATGGAAAAAAAATACATCAAGTCCATAAAGATAAAACATAATTACCTTGCGAAGAGGGACCTGAGAACCTGGTTGTGGGTGGAACTCTTACATTGTCCTCTGACTTTTGCTTATTTCTCCATTTATTTCTCCTGTGATTCCATCAGTCAGCCCACAGTCAAGCACTCAGGAGCTAGAAATGGTGACAAATGGCTACTGCCCTTTACTCGTTCATGGAGACAATCAACAAGAATTAGTATAAGATTCTCAGGGGACACAGGTAAAAGAATGACTAACTTCCTGCACTGGGAGAATAGGATCACAGGGTATAATGTAGAACTGGGGACATCTGAGCTGTCATTTGAGAAATGTGAAAGAATTGTCACACCAAGGAATGAGTGTACTGCTGAAAGGATAGAAAGCAGAGTGAGCAATCATTATAGAAATGAACTGCATGGCTTTCCCAGGGAAAGCAAACTTCATGTAGAGTTTCTTGAAACGATACAGATGGCTGGTATTAGGCAGTCATCAGTCAAAGCCCTCTCCAGCTCTCTGGAAACTTCTTGTCTTCCTATTTTAGCATTCAGCCAAATTCTACTCAGCAACTTCCCTGCCTATTGCTTTTGAACATGATATTTGTGCTCTTCTGATTCTTGCTTCTATATCATACCTTCCTCACAATTTTCTGATTCAGAGAATGTGGGGCTGGGATGGCTAAAAAAAAATCCAAGACTGTGAAGACACATTTTACTTTGCTACTGGAAATTTCTTGAATGTCTGCCAAATTTTACTTCATTTTTCTTTATAACTGGTAAAGTCCCCCCCCTTCTTTTGTTGTTGTTCTTGTCAGATTCTATCCAGCCATAAAACAAAATTTCAGGCATAAACTTGCCCTTTGATATCTGGGTCTCTTCCTGCTAGGACATTGTTTGAGTCCTTTAGATTATGCATGTTCTGATCACAAAGACATCTAAGTTAACATAGTCTCATCCTGTGGTATCCCTGGGTAGTGTTTTCAATTCAGAGAACAATGTAAGTCCTGGACTGTTCCCACACGACAGGGCAGTGTTTAAGTAGGTTTTACGCATGGATTTACCTATTTGCCCACAGCCTAGCATAGTGGTCCTATTTTCTGAAAGGCTGGGGGTGCTTAGGAGGTTTAAGGAGCTTAAGGCCAGGCAACTATTCGTTGTTAGATCTGATTTTCCTTCCAGACCATTTGACCTCGGAGAATATAACCCATCATTATCTCAGCTGCTGCACCATGACTTTTGCAGTCACTAGCAAGGAAAGGAGGAAGGAAGAGAAGTAGGAGTGGAAAAGAAAAGGAAGGAAGGTAGGAAAGAAGAAGGAGGAGTAAAGGAAAGAAAGAATGAGAAAGAGAGAGGGAGTGTGGGAAGACAAAGGGGAGGACTGCAAGAGAGGAATCAAGGGAGAGAAAAGAAGGAAAGCAAGAAGGAGAAAGGAAGGGAAGGCCAATTGAAGGGAGAGGACAAAAGAAGAAAAGGAGAGGAAAGATTAATAAAACAAGGGAGGAGGAAAAAAGGAGGAAGAGAGGGATAGTAAAAAGCAGAAAAGGAGGAAAAGAGGGAGAGCGGGAAGAAACAGCAGGTTGATAACATGAAAATTAAGTAACAAATTTATTCTGTTTGTTTAAATATGAAAAAGGCTGGGTGCTGTGGCACACATCTGTAATCCCAGCAGCTGGGGAGGCTGAGGCAGGAGGATGGTGAGTTCAAAGCCAGCCTCAGCAAAAGTGAGATGCTAAGCAAGTCAGTGAGACTCTGTCTGTAAGTAAAATAAAACTAGGGCTGGGGATGGGGCTCAGTGGTTGAGCACCCATGACTTCAATCCCTGATACCAAAAAAAAAAAAAAAAAGGAAAGAAAAGAAAAGAAAAAGATGTAGCAAACTCATTTACAGGATAGGAGACAGTGTAGGATGACATCTACGGTCATAAGCTCTGACATCTGAGAGCCTGGGTTCAAATCCCGATTTATAAAATCTGTAAGCTATTTGACAATTTGCCTAAAACCATGTTTTATTTTCCTAACCTATAAAATGATGACGATCACAGTCTTTCTCACACAGGGATTTTAGTGACGATTAGGCAGGATATTGCATGGAAAGCAGCTACAACAGTGTATGGCAGTTACTAAGTGTAGAATAAATGTGAGCTCTTACCATTTAGAATAAATTGATAAAGGGAAAACGGCCTTTTCTCTCATAAGCAGAAAAAATAACACTCTTGCATTTTTCATCTGCATTTGCCCTTAATGAATGCCATTACATCTGGAGTGAGAGTAGAGTGAAATGTTCATGTTCAGGATAATCTATAAACACTGTTTTATCTGCGTCTCTGTTTGGCCAATGGAAAACTTTCGGAACTAAGCTGGCTTAGTTCAAGGTCTGTCTAATGGTATAAAAATGTTTTATTTTCATTCTCCTTTTAAACTACCTAATGATGAAATATAATTTTTCAGTATAAGGACTTAAGACTTGAGCATGAAGGTTGTTTCAGTCAGCCTTTTCTCTGCTGTGACCAAAAGACCTGACAAGAACAACTAGAGGAGGGAAATTTTATTTGGGGACTCATGGTTTCAGAGGTCTCAGTCCACAGACAGCCAACTCATTTCTCAGGGCTCCATGTGTGGCAGAACAGCATGGCAGAAGAGTGGGACAGAGGAAAGCAGCTTAGGACATGGCACCAGGAAGCACAGAGTGAGCTCTGCTCAACAAGGAGAAAATACACACCCCAATGGCATACCCCCAGTGACCTACCTCCTCCAGCTACAACCTACCTGCCTACAGTTACCACCCAGTTAATTCCTATCAGGGGATTAATTTACTGATTATATTAAGACTGTCATGATCTAACCATTTCACCTCTAAAATTTCTTGTATTGTCTCACACATGAGATTTTAGTGGACACTTCACATATCCAAACCATAACCAAGGCTCTGTCTCTACTTGGGGACATCACTATGATACAACTTAGGCTTGCAACTGGATAGTAAATGTGTCATTCACAGCTCACTGATTATACAGCATGAGAAAATGAAAACCTTAAAAATTATTTGGCACTTTGATTTCTTATAAATGCACAGAAAGCCTTTAGTGTTATTTTCTGAACCACACCGCTTCCATAAGATTCATTATTGCAAACTATTTCCTTGTGGAGGTGTTTTAATTCCTTTCCCTCATTATTCTACAACTCCAGTGTATGGCACTGGAGATTAGGACTGCATGAGGAAAAAAAATGGAGGAAATGGAAACCAAGAGCTGTCAATCTCAAATGCAATGATAATGATCCTTTATATAGAACTTGTCAGCCTACTAGTGGTTTCTTGGGATAAAGAGGGCATATGGTTGTAGCTCATTAGGTATCAGGGTGTCATAATGAGTCATGAATAAGCTGATTTTATTTGCCTCATATTACTGAAAGACATGGTATGGGAAGGAGTTTTGGCTAAAGCAGCTCAGGTCCATGTGACTACATGTGTTCATGCATGTGAGCACGTGACTGCATAGGTACATATGTGTGTATGAGTGTGTGACTCACTCTGGAGGTTAGTGCTCATGCTATATAGGTGACTCCAGGGTCAGTGGATCACTGAGTGCTTCTTTCACTCATGATCTGCAAATGTCCCTTATTTTGCTGTACCTGCCTTCCTTCCAGCCCCAGATACTTTTCCAGATACTCAAAGTATCAGGACAGTTTTATCAAAGTGAGTTCTGAGAGAACCAACTGTTTCCTAGGCATGTCCCTGAAAAATTCTAGTTCTGCCAATGCAATAGTGTTAGGTGTTTAGACCATGAGGGCTCCTTCCTTGAGACTGGGATTAAGCCCTTATCAAAGAGGCTCCTCACAACATTCTGCTAGCTAGCTGTCTTCTACTTTGGCCTTCTTCCATGTGAAGATTCAGAAAGAAGGTTGTCACCAGGCACCAAATGCCAGCACCCTTATCTTGTACTTCTCAACCTCCAAAATGGCAGAAATGTATTAGTTTTTTTTAAATAAATTAGCCCATCTCAGATATCCTATTACAGCATCACAGCAGGGCCTAAGACAGGAACACCTAGACCAGTGGCCCAGTTTCAGGTTCACCTGCAAAGCTGTCCATCATTCATATGATTCTTCTTTCCTAGTTCTCCTGTCTCCCTCTCAAGGTGAGACACAGGATCCAGATCCAATCAAAACTCCTCCCTATACTATTTGATGTCTGAGTCAATCATGATGTTTCCTTCAGCTGGACCAGAAAAGCAACAAGTGAATTAGAGTTAATCAAGAATCCAACAAAATAAATGTCACAGGAAACAACAAGAACAATGGGTCGGTCATATAAGCCACACTAATAATCCAGTGTGCTCTTCCTAAACGTCCTCTGTCCTAACTGTAGCTATGTAATCAGATTAACGTTTCTAAAGAGCACCCATTTGGAGATATGAAAAAGTGTGTGTATATGTGTAATAAGAATTGTAATACATTCCACTGTCATTTATTTAAAAAAAAAAAAGAAAAAAAAAAAAGCACCCATTTGAAGTGCCAGACTCCTTCCCTGTCAATCTCAGAGAAGATGGATTTGGGCAGAAACAAACAATGTACCATTTCCAGCTCACTTATTAGAAGTTTATAGTAAAATGACTAATGATAAATAAGATTTATTGAGTGCTAATTATTCCAGATATGAGTCTATGCATTTTACATGATTTACTTCATTTGATTATCATTTGTACTGATTCAAATCTACATAAAGATGACAGATGAGAGAATTAAGGCCATGAGAGATTAAATAACTAGTTTCATGACCTTTATACAGTGGTAAGCAGGGGACACCAGAGAAAGAATGACCACAGAATTCATGTACCAAACTTCTACAATATATTCCCATCTTAGATTTGTCATAGAACTTATAGGTTCTTAGTTTTTTTAAAGACAGAGAGAGAGAGAGAGAGAGAGAGAGAGAGAGAGAGAGAGAGAGAGAGAGAGAGAGAGAATTTTTTAAATATTTATTTTTTTGTTTTTCGGCAGACATAACATCTTTGTGTGTATGTGGTGCTGAGGATTGAACCTGGGCCGCACCATACCAGGCGAGTGCGCTACTGCTTGAGCCACATCCCCAGCCCAAGTTTATTAGTTTTTAAATATCTTTTAAAAAAATAAAAAACACAGGGTTTGAAACCAGGGGTACTGAACCACTGAGCCACATTCCCTTCCCTTTTGTTAGAATTTTTTTTTTTTGAGACAGGGTCTCTCTAAGTAACTTAGGGCCTAACTAAATTGCTGAGACTGGCTTTAAACTTGGAAACCTCCTGCCTCAGCCTCCCTAGTAGCTGGGATTACAGGTGTGTACCACAGTGCCCAGCTATAAGTATCTTACCTAGATATGATTTTACTTAAACTCTCCCTTATAAGATGGATTAAAAATAGCAATTGTTAATAGCCTCACAATTTCTAAATGCTTATTTACCATCCAAACCCTAGTTTTCTAGGCCTAGACTTTCCCCACTACATTTTACCATTCCTTTTAATCAGCTTCATGGTTAGACACCAAATGAAGGAGTCTTAAGAGTCCTCTTTAATTCCTATAGGCCACAATTCTTACTGTTCTCCCTTCTACTTTTTTTTTTTTTTTTGTCTTTTTGTACAGTTCCGGCCCAGTTCCAATATGTCTGTTAAAACTGTTAACAATAAATATTCTGATACATTATTCATTGGCTCTTATAAACACTTGCATTTATTTGGTATCCATTAACTGACATTTGTCCATAATAAGTGATATATGATTTTGGCACACATACAAGTTATAATCCCCATCTCTATTATATGCATTTAAAGTCAGTGTCATAGTTTAAAATTAAAAAGGAAGAAAGAAAGAGAGAGAGAGAGAAAGAAAGAAATAAAGAAAGAAAGAAAGAAAGAATGAAAAGAAAAGAAAAAGAAAGCTGTATTTCTTTGTTTATTGTGCTATAGGCTGCTATTAACAAAAATGAATGTGATTATAATTTTTATGTTTCTTCATAAATCCAACCATCTCTGTCCTAAACAGTGAAGAAGTTTCATATTTAGCTTTCAGTTGTGTGCTCTTTTGAGAAGGCAGTGTGATAAAATAGCTGGGAGTAGAATTGAGGGCACTGGATTTTTAATATGGATTATTTGATTCCTGGTGATTGTTTTTATTTTGTTTGATTTTCTTTAATTGAACTTCCAATGTGCCTGCCATTTTTCTGTGGTCAGCTCATTGTCTGTTTTCTCAAATTTATTCTCTCTGGTTATCAAACCCCTTCTTGTGCACATATTCCCTCTGAACATGTACATATGCATGTGTTCATTTTGAAATTAGAATAACATTTTAAGGAAACACACACACACACCCACACACACACACACACACACACACACACACACATACACACACAGAGGTATCAAGCAGTGATTCATCACATCCTACATTGAAGGCAATGAGGCCGTTTCAAAAATCAGCGCCAGGTCTGCTTTACTGCTGCGGGTCATTTCACAGCCTGACAAGTAAATCCTACAATAATCCATCTTTCTGTGACAGGAAGATGCAGCATCTTGGATTTCACTAATATTCCAGAAAATGCAACTGTACAACTCAGTGGAATAGAAAGTTTAGAACTGTTACTCATTATCTCAGAGCATGAATTCACATTGCACATTGTTGTTTCCAATGAATAATAGGTTATTTCATAATTAATTTTTATTGTTACTTTAATTACTTATCACAGATATCTAGAGAGCTTATATTTGAGTTAAGCATTTCAGTTGAATGATGCAGAGCTCTTCTGATGGAGGAATAAACAAATATAAAGGAAGTACATGCCTGGTAGGAACTTGCCAATCAAACTTCTTACATTTTTCATATAATTAACATTCTAAAATATTTTAGTGCATGTCAGAATGCTTAAGCTGCAAGAACTTAGAAAGGGAACATCGCCTTGTCTTTTCCTGGTGCTGACTGTCTTGAGCAGAACATACATAACTCATGAAGTAAGATCTTTTTCAGAATGTGGTTAAAGTACTGTGATAATAGAGGGCAGAACAAATAATGTAATCCAAGGAGTTTTCTTTCACTAATACATTTCATGAATTAAAACAAATCAATGCAGGGACTGGGTTGGTGGCTTAGTCGTGGAATGCTTGCCTAGTATATGTGAGTCACTGGGTTTGAGTCTCAGCACTGCATATAAATAAATTAAATAAAGGTCCATTGGTAACTAAAAATATCTTTAAAATTCCAATGACACCTAAATGGAAATTTCTCAGAAATGCTTTTTATTTTATTTTTTTAATTTTATGAGGTCTGCTTTATTCTGACAGTAATATCAGGCAAAGCCACTAAAAGAACACTACACAATCTTCTTCTCAGCAAAAGAAACCATCAGTGAGGTGAAGAGAGAGCCTACAGAATGGGAGCAAATTTTTACCACATGCACATCACATAGAGCAGTAATCTCTAGGATATATAAAGGACTCAAAAAACTTAACACCAAAAAAACAAATAATCCAAACAATGGACCAAGGAACTGAACAGACACTTCTTAGAAGATGATATACAATCAATCAACAAATATATGAAAATATGGGGCTGGGGTTGTGGCTCAGTGGTAGAGTGCTTGCCTAGCACACAGGAGGCACTGGGTTCAAATCTCAGCACCACATGAAAATGAAATAAAGATATTGTGTCCACCTACAACTAAAAAATATATGTATCAAACAAAACTATGAAAAAAATGTTCAACATCTCTAGCAATTAGAGAAATGCAAATCAAAAGTACTCTAAGATTTCATCTCACTCCAGTCAGAATGGCAGCTATTATGAATACAAGCAATAAGTGTTGGCAAAGATGTGAGAAAAAAAGACTTACTCATACATTGCTGGTGGGACTGCAAATTTCTGCAGCCAATCTGGAAAGCAGTATGGAGATTTCGTAGAATACTTGGAATGGAATCACCATTTGATCCAGCTATCCCACTCCTTGGTTCTATACCCAAAGGACTTAAAGACAGCATACTACAGGGACACAGCCATATTAATGTTTATAGCAGCACAATTCACAATAGCTAAACTGTGGGACCAACCTAGATGCCCTTCAGTAGATGAATGGATAAACAAACTGTGGTATATATACACAGTGGAATATTACTTAGCATTAAAAGAGAATAAAATCATGGCATTTGTCAGTAAGAAGATGGAGTTGGTGAATATGATACTAAGCAAAGTAAGCCAATCCCCCCAAATCCAAAGTCTGAATGTTTTCTCTGAATTGTGGATGCTGATCCATAATGTGGTGGGGGGAGTATGGGAGGAATGGAAGTACTTTAGATACGTCAAAGGGAAGCAGGGGGCATGGGTAGGAAAGATGATGGAATGAGATGGACATCCTCGTCCTATGTATATGTGTGAAGATAGGAATGGTGGGACTCTGCTATGTTTACAACAAGAGACATGAAAAATTGTGCTCTGTGTGTACTGTGAACTGAAATGCATTCTGCTATCATGTATAACAAATTAGAATAAATAAATCAATTTAAAAAAGAAATCTACAAATAATATTCCAATGAACTTAGATAAACAAACTTTTATAAATATTTTGGAAAATGAAATCTGACATAAATTAATTCAGTATCCCAAATTAATATTACAATTGATTTTATAGTATTTATTATCACTCTAAAAAGAATATGCAGATGATCATTTGAATATTTTTAGGGGAAAAAATAACTTTGACAAAACTTACCACATATTTCTGATAATGATCCTCAGCAAGAATGGAGATGTTTGCTCTCAATGTTAGAACACATAACTAATGTAGGGGTGGGGGCTTGGGTTCCAACACTGGAAATGCACAAAAAAGATTTAAAATAATTTCTCACTGCTGGCTTGGTGGCCCATGCTTGAAGTCTCAGTGACTCAGGAGTAAGGAGGATTCAAGTTCAAAGCCAGCCTCACCAACTTAGAGAAACCTTAAGGACTTAGTGTGACCCTGTCTCATAATTAAAAAAAAAAAAATGGGCAGGGGATGTGGCTCAGTGGTTAAGTACCTCAGAGTTCAATCCCTGATACCAAAAAACAAACAAACAACAACAAAACTTCTCAGCAAGTTAAGAATACTAAGTAACTTCTTTAAACTGACAATTTACATGTATTTAAAAACCCTGCTAATATTATAATTATCTTTTTTATTATTTAGTTGTACTGATTTCTATAAATAGGTACAGTATGATAATTCAATGCATCAAAAATGCTCACAAGCACTTGTTACTAGTAATCACCTCTTTGACATATTTTTGTCCCCAAAAGGTACAGCCTTTTATGTAGATTACCCTTGTCATTTTCACTAACACTGGTAGATGGGGTGGGAGAGTGAGTATGGGTGTGCTTTTCCGGTGCACTTATCTTTTCTTTTCCTTTTTCTATTCTGTTGTATGTGTTCTGTGACCATAGCTGACCTTGTTCAATTTGCAGTTGAGAGGTGTGGTCCCTAATATGAAAATGTTAGAGGGTGATTTATCTCGTCTGTCTACCTTCAGTTGCTCTGTCTTTATTTCTCTTATGGCAAAAAAATTGAACATCTTCATAGTATGTATTTGAGATAGCCCTTCAATTTAATCTAGGGAAAACGTAGATCTATTTTACTAGGCTAAGTTCTGATTATCAGTGTGCTGTGGAAGCTACATGGTAATTTCTAGCACCATATGCAATTAGAGAGCAAGATAGGCAGGTTTACCCATATATTCATTGTTCTATTGGACTTCACTAAAAAGCACACACTCAAAAAAGAAAAACTTCTGTAACTCCTTTGATTTTATTCTCCATTACAATGTCTATATTCACAAAACCCATATTTATAACAACTTTTTAAGATATATTTTCCTTCTCCCTACAGTGGAGGTGGCTTATACAGTGTGAGAACTACATAAATTTTGCAAACTTTCACTTATTTAATGAATGACCACTTGGTTTCATCTAATTTGAAAACTCTAATCTATAAATGGTGGTTGGGTATGTTGCACTGGATCATGGCACTATATGAAAGATCTGCAAAAAATATTGTCTTGATCAATTAGAATATCTGCCACAAATGAAGGAGAGGTGGTATCAGCATGTATGTCAAATATATTCTAATCCTCTTGGCACTATCTGAATAATAACTGATCTACTAAGTAGGGTTTAGGTTTGCAACTCCTTGGAATAAGACTGAAAGAAATTATTCTCTATCCTCCCAGAGATGTTTACTATAATGTCTATTTTGTTCCATTTTAAACATTCTGAATTCTCTGTGCCTAAAAAAGAAATAATAGGGTTATAAAATAATTTTATGATAATTTCATTTGATATAACTTAAAGTCATAAGGAAATAAATCTTCAGAACATTTCAGCATAAATTAAAGCAATGATTTCTAGTCTATTTCTGAAAGAAAAATATAACCTATCTTACTGACTTTATAGGATTAATGTGAATTTCAAATTGGAACACTGTAATGATATCACTTTGAAAAACAAATCCATGCAAATTATTTTATTTACTTGAACATTGTAGACATGAGAAATGTTTAAAGGACAGTTCCTGAAGGTACTACTATTGTTTGGATCATTGGTAAACCAATAGATATCAGACTTAATTTGCTATATATTCATCTGTTGGATTCTTGGCATTGCTTGCTTTCTGTCTCTTTGTTCTGTTGTTGTTGTTGTTGTTTTACAGTGCAGAATATCAAACCCAAGCCTTGCATCTGCCAGGCAACTGCTCAGTCATTAACCTGTGTCCCCAGCCCACTTTGCTAGTTCTTCATATGAAGCTCATGCTCTGATTTTCATGTAAATTCACATCGTCCAATACTGTTAGAGTTCACAGGATTTTCTCTTGACTTGTCTCTAAGGTAAATGGAATGGATGAAGTTTGATAAAAAGGACTAAGAGGCGATTTTAACATCCTCTAAACACAAAAGGAAAAGGAATGTTCCAGGTACCATCCATCCAGGAATCCTCACCTCATCTTTTTCTTTGCATCAGTCAGGCCCACAGCATCCCAAATAAAAAATTGTAGCAATCTTCTTACTAACGATGCTTTATTTAAATGTGGTAAACACATCTGTGTTTTCTTTGACTCTTCTAAAACCAAGAAGAATAAACAAAAAATGAACCCCAAAACAAACAAACAAACAAAAAAAACCAACACTAGCAAAGTGTTTTAATTTTCCAAAATTTCTAGGATAGGGACCAAAGTTCATTGTTACTCTAGATTCTCCTTGGCATTCCTCCTGTAAATTATTAGATGTTCATTGACAAGCTATCATGTAGGCACATGAGGGTGTTTTTAAGTCTACTGAGATAAACGAGGCAAGAAGGCCAACGTGTGCTTTGGGAGAACATGAGGGGATAATAACGCAAATGTTGTGCATGTATGACTCTTTCGTTATTGAGATCTACAAGGCTGTTCATTACCAGCAATGTATCTCTAATATGCTTCTCCCTTAGATCAAGCCAGCTTGAGGTTTCCGTTCATTAACCAGATATTATAAAACTCTTTGTGCAGTTCTAGAGAAATGGTGTATTCAGATCCAAAGTAATAACCTGTACTTGATGTTTTTATCTAAAAGATGTTAAAGGGCAGTACAGGCAGATACTTGCTTTCATAACAGTTGAAGGCCATGGGTTTTGAATCTGAGGTCCGTAAGTGAGCCAAGGGATGCTATAAACACTCTGGGATTGTAAGTAAAATCACATGCGTAAATGTGCCTGAACTTTGTCTACGGAAAGACAGTCTAGGGATCTTTCATCCATTTCTCAAAACAGTGAGTCCCTCTAAAATGCAAATTTACATGCATATTATAAAATGATGTTCTTCCTGTCACCTGTGTTACAAAACAAGCACAACTCCCCATTTTGTTTCATTTCTTAAACTTAAAAAAATTTACTTAATATTCTAGATAGTGACTGTATTAGAAACTGAACTGATGTAGAGAAAGTGGGAAATAGGGATATCATCTTTGGGTGGTGTCAGGGAATGACACTTGCTGAGGACAGTCTTGTTTTTCTTGTCCAGCAACTAAAGAGTTTTACTAGAAAACCTTCTGAGTTCCCTTCCAATGAAAACAGTCTCTGGTTCTTTGAGGAAGGAGAGATCCACTGACTTGTTCAAAAGGAAGGCGGTGTGGCACCAGAGAGCAATTTCTTCCTTTTTTTCATGAAGTCTGAGAATGAGAAGGGACACAAGAAAAGAAAGAGAAAGTGAAGTAAATGAAACAAATACTCAGTTTTATTCATTTTGTAACATAATCAATGTGCACCTTGTATAGTCTGTCAGTATGACATGTGATTATTCTCAGATACCAAACCAACATGCTGTCACTGGGAAACAATGAAAGGTGTCTATTGAATATATCACCCTTAGGACATCAACAAATATTGGCAGTGTGCCACAAAAGGAAAGATAAGCAACAATTAATTAACTGTGCCATTCTGGTTGCATACCTTATCTTGCAACTTTGCAAGGGACCTGTGAGATAGATCTCATGCAAAATTAGGATCAATGATTGACTGATAAACTGGGACTACACAAGGTCAGTAGAGCTGCCATTTGAAAAAGATCAGTCTAACTTGAGAAACACAGTTCTTTTTTTGGCAGGGTGGTGGTGGTAGGGCTCGCAGGAGTGTATCAGGGATTAAGCTCAGGGGCATTTGACCACTGAGCCACATCCCCAGCCCTGTTTTGTATTTTATTTAGAGAAAGGGTTTCACTGAGTTGCTTAGTGCCTCACTTTTGATGATGCTGGCTTTGAACTCGGTATCCTCCTGCATCAGTCTCCTGAGCTGCTGGGATTACAGACGTGCACCACCGTGCCTAAACCAAATTTTGCTGCCTTAGCCATTTTTGTTTAATTTCCTTGGCTGAATAGGGTAAAAATATATCAAAAAGAGATGACCAAAGTTTCATATAAAATGTGACTGTTACACAAGGACAAAATCATATGAAAGATGTGGATGATATAAAATTTATTATAAACTAAGTATTCAGCTCATAATAAAGTAATACAGTATTTACGAGAATGGGTTCTGGAGCCAGTGAGCATGGGTTCAAATGCTGGCTTTTCTATTTTTCAACTGAATATGTCACTTAAGCTTTCTGAGCATCATTCTCTCAACTATAAACAGAAGTAATGGAATATCTTTATCAGAAGTTCCTAAGAGGGATAAGCAAATAATCTAACAGGTATAGAACATTTTAAATATAAACTAATACAAAAAATATAGGAGGAAGAAATACTGGCAGAAAGAGAAGTCTGAGAAGGAAGTTACTTTTAGGTAGCTAGAGGACATAGTTAGTATTAATGTAGTTAAGTTGTAGAAAGCCCAAAAACCAAATAGAGCTTTGTGCGTGGCTCAGAAGATTCTTAAAAACCTGTCTCTCACTTGAATGAAGATATTCAGAGGCTTAGCATACTACAGAGAGATTTCAACATAAGGAGTATCATTAAATAGATACAACTAAATAATTGTTTATTTTTATTCTATCTGGAGTATAAAGTAAGAGATGTAAGCAATACCGAAGGTTACAAAAGTAGAAGTAATGAATTTCATCCTTGCTCATTTCAATCCATTCCTCAGAAATAAATCAATTCTATTTCCATTGGAGGTCACCATGACAATAAGAAATATTCAGACATTTTTAATTGATTTATCAATGACTTTCAATAGATTCCTTTCCCCCCCAACAAAAAAAATTAATGAATGAAGCCAATTTTCCACCTCTTTGTCATCATTGTTTTTACTTTTATTAATATTGTTAGTAGTATTTTATTTTTGAGCTTTAAGTGCTATATTTCAACAGAGTTATTTCTTGAAGAATCAAATTGAACTACTCTGTCAAGTTCCCAGCATGTGCAACAGGGAAATGAGAAATTCGTCTTTATCGCTCTTCTCTAATTATAATTAAAACTTTGATGCTTTGCTTTAAGCTAATTCTAAAAATTGAAGTAAATTAACAGTACTGAGAGGATTATTATTTTATGAATATTATTCACAACAAGAAATATGATAATACCCACAGAAATTGAAAAGCAATCTTAAGGGACAGACTAGTTTGAATTATTTGTTTCATCAAATTTACTCAGTCTATAACTCAGTTTGTTTCATTTTAGGATCTTGACTTTCTTGTAGTTTTCTGTTCCCTTTTTTTAAAATTTGTTTCTTGATATGTTTCATTTTTAATAGTGGTTTTTAATTAACTTTGTTATCATGATGTTGAAGAAATGGTATCTCATTATAATCCAATCTGCCAGAATATTTATCTTTCCATTTATCTGACAAATCTTGCTTCCTGGATCTGCTATAAATCTGACAAACTACAGTACATAAATATATATTTTGTATTGCTTGACTTTCATGTACTTTCCCTTTTTAAAACTTTCACCATCAGAGGTGCAGGTATTATTTTTTAAAATTCAAACTTTGCAAATCACTGAATTTCTAAAAATGTTTATTTTGTTCTCACACTTCAATGTCAAGATATCAGAAAAATGAATTTCATATCAATAATAGTATTACTTAATAGCCATACAGTCTTTGCATTTTCATGATTTGTATTTTCTTTTGTAGGTACTTGAATTTTATTCTTCCTAACATTCCTAGAATTTGCTCCGTATTCTTATAATTATAAAATTTTATCTGAAATTTTTAGTGGGAGCATTTTTATTAATTCATTTTCCCTTATATTCAGTTGACTTTTTTAATGTGAAGGTTTTTTAACTTCCTTCACTCAAGGTAAATTTTAAAAATTTACATGGATTTTCACAATTGTGTTGGTCTTTAATTTTCTTTTCTTAATTTGCTTTGTTGAATTTTGCTTTAAAAGTCTTGCTAGGTGGCTGGAGTTGTGGCTCAGTGGTTGAACACTTTTCTAGCTTGCATGAGGCCTTGGGTGTGATCCTTAGTGCTGCAAATAAATAAATAAAGAAACAAACACACAAAGTAAAGAGCATTGACAACTAAAAAAAAATTTAAAAAAAAAGTCTTGCTAGACTAACAAAGTGAATTAGAAAGAAATCAACTTTTCATTCTTTCTTACTCTTTGAAAAAGTTACCAAATTTTGGGGATTTAGTAAAATTTAGACAAGAAAATGGGCTGATGACTTGATATCTTTGTGATTAAATAGATCATGCAAGAAAGATATGTTGATTGTCATTTCAATGTCTTGAAATGTTTTTTTTTATTATTAGAGCATGTATTAATATTATGGTTTAAATATGAAATATCCCTCAAAATCTCCTGTTTGAGACAATGCAAGTAGGTTTAGAGGTGAAATAATTGGGTTATGAGAGCCTAACCCAATCAGTGAATTAATCTGCTGATAGGATTAACTGGGTGCTGACTGAAGGCTTGTAGGATGTAAGAACTGGAGGAGGTGGGTCATTGGGTCTGTGCCTTTGGAATATATATTTTGTGTGCTGCACGTTATCTCTCTCACTGCTTCCTGGTAATGTCCTGAGATGCTCCAGCAAGCCCTTCCATCATGATGTTTTACTTCATCTCAGGCCCCAAGGAATGGAGTTGACCATCTATGGACCTCTGAAATCATGAGTCCCCACCCCACCCCCCTAATTTTCCACTCTATGTTGTTTTTGTGTGGTCTTTTGGTTATGTTATGGTGAGATTACAATAAATTAGTCTTAAAGCAGGAGACAGAAACTTTATTCACCAGCCAGTTGTCCAGATCCACCAGCTGGTGGACCAAGAGGCAGGCTGCAAGTCTATAACCTTTGACCTCCTCCTGGGGTTTGAGTATACCTTTTATAGTCTAAAACCATATTAATCACAAGTGTCTGTTGCTATGATTCAAACCCACAAACAAATGTCATGAAATCTAAAGTCATCAGCAGAAGGGAGAGTCCCTAGTTGAGTACAAGTTAAAGAATGGTTACTAATGTCTAGACAATCAATCTCTGACAGGGTACATTGTCCAAGGAAAATGGGAACCAAAAAGAGAACAATTTTACATTGTGTAAGAATTGCCATTTTGTGTTGTCAAACATACTATGCTAAGCAACTGTTGATGGGTTCAGAAGCGGGGATTTCCCATGGGAGAAGCATTCCTTGCAGGACATGGAGTCTCATGGTAAAATGGAGTCTATTTGGTCATTGCCTATATAGCCTGGCCCATAACAGTCACAGAAATGAAAAAGCTGATTAAAACAGTCAGTTATATATTGCTATACTGAAATGCCTGATAAGATTAACTTGTAAGGAGAAAAGGTTATTTTGGCTCAAAGATTTTGGAAGTTTCAATCTAGGATTGTGCCTCTGGTGGCCATGGGGAGCATGTGGTAGAGTAAACTACTTACCTCCTGGACAGGAAACAAATTAAGAAAGAGGAAAGGTCCAAGGTCTCATAATACCATTCAGAGGGCATGCCCCATTATCTAAGGACCTCCCACCAGTCTCTGCTTCCTAAAATTCCACCACCTTCCAAAAGTGCCACCATGGTAAGCAAGCCTTTAACGTGCACTTTTGGGGAATATTCAAGGTCCAAACCATAGCAGAGGTCAATTTGGTTTTTTTTTTTTAATGCATTTACATTTCATTCATTTTTCAAGTTTAAAGCAAACAGTTTAAAACTTTTAAACAATGGCTGTTTGAAGTTAATAGCAATCAGTCAGGACCTTTGGAAATTGTATAATTGTAGATGTGTTATTATCCTTAGCCATAATTTTTTCACTTTTAAAAATTTTTTTTTGTTATTTCATTATAGTTTTACATAATAATTCTATCAAGGCATGATATCTATACAGAAAAGCATTAAAAAATAATGTCTAACCCCATGAAATTCTATCAAATAAAACCACACCTGGTGCACCCACTCTGCAGATTAGGAAAGGGAAGGTTATTAAAACCCTAAGTCAACTTTATAGCATCTTTTAACTGTTACACATATATTTCATGTATTGGACTCCATGGTCCAGGAAAACATTATGTTCTTGTGGTTTTATGTGTCATCTTTTCTTCATTTCTGTTGGTGGATTATGAACTTTAATCTTCCAAGTAAAATCTTTTGTCTTTATTAATTTTCTTTATTGTGCTACTGTTTTCTCTTTTATGGTCTTTGAACCTTACCATTATTTCTTCCCTTATGCATCATGTGGGTTTATTTGTTCTTCTTTTGATAATTTATTGAGATGGAAATTGACATCATTGCTTTTCAGCCTTTTCTCTATAATGTATATATTTTGGTAAATGTTCTCCAAGGAGGATTGTTTTTCATATCTTATATATATTATATTTTCAATATAATTCAATGCAAAAAATAATTTTGAACTTTCATTTTTATTTTTTCTATGATCCATTTGCTGTTAAGGAATGTTATTTCCAACATTTCAGGACCTTCTTCATGTCTCCTTGTGTCTCCTTGTTCCAGTTACCCTGCTCTGCTCCTTCTTCATATTGCCATAATAGGATATATAATCATATCATATAAATTGTTATGTAACTGAAGTCAGTTCTAGAGACATTAGATATTTTATATCTTATGCTTTATATTTAATTTCATAATTTTATATTTATTGAGAATTCTTTCATGAGGAGATCATGAAAGATGTGAATTAAAACCTTTCTACATGATTTTGTATTTGTTTTTTTTCCTTTTTTATTTTTATTTTTTGGGAATGCCAGGGATTGAACTCAGGGGCACTCCACCATGAAGCCACATCCCCAGCCATATTTAATATTTTAATAAGATACAGGGTCTCCCTGAGTTGCTTAGCACCTTGGTTTTGCTGAGGCTGACTTGGAACTTTTGATCCTCTTGCCTCAGCCTCCTTAGCCACTGGGATTTCAGGTGCTTGCCACCGTGCCTGACTGTTCTTTTATTTTTTAATTGTGAAAATACATTTGTAGGTGCACAAAAATTTTTGAATACTTCCATAGTAGGCAATCTTCTCAGATGGCTTGTGTGATATCCACACCCAAGTCTTACTTCATATATAATCTGTTCTCCTTGAGGTAGGACTCAAAAACAAAAGCAATAGCCTGTCCTTTCATTGATTGCATTATGTTATATAAGATCCACCTCCATTTTTAAAGCAGCATAGAGAAAGATTCTCTTGCTAGCCTTGAAGATGTAAATTGCCATTTAGTGAACTGCCCATGCATAGAGCTACCTGGCACAGAATTATGGGAGGCCTCTGGAACCTCGGGGATCTTCTAGGCAGCAGCCAGTGAGAAGCCAGAGACCTTGTTTGCATAGTCACAAAGAAAGGAATTCTATCAACATCCTGAGTGAATGGGTTCTTTACTAGCTACTTTTAATTCAATGACACCATTAATTAAAACAAAGTACCTCTCAACCCAGAAGCCCATATTCAGTGAACAATACCTCCGAACAAAAACTATGGCTGCTTTTCTTTTATATGGGTCCCCTTGATGGGATGAGAGGGCATGCTGTCCAGGCAAAACTTTGGTAGAAGTCCAGTAGACCTTACAGCAGAGAACTTTGTTCACTTACTTTGAGCCTCCTGCTCCCTGGAAGCCCGGAGAAAAATTAAAATTGGCATGGTTTTTGTTACAAAGAAATAACTTGTTACATAGAAATAAAAATTGAATACATATTCTAATACATAATACAAAAACCTTGCTACTGTATCTCTAGTAATGCTTTTGACTTTAATGTCAAATGGATTTGTGTTAATATAACAAAATTACCTCTTATTGGTTTTAGTACTTATTTGTATGGTATATATCATCTTACATTTTTTCTTTTTAACTTTCTGCACACTCATATTCACATATACTTTTCCCAAGAAACACAGTATGTTTTGTTGTTACTGTTTTATCCACTAAGACTGTTGTTACTCTTTTATCTACTCCCATTTATTGGGAATATGCCAGTTATATACATGTATTATTCAGTTTCAACCTTTCTAATCTTTTTTATGTTCCCTTTCTATTGTTTTTCTTCTTTTGCATTTAGTATTTTATACTGTTTTCTTCTTACTAATGATGGATTTGCCTACTCCTTTATCGATGGATTCCTGATGTTAGAACAATTGTTCTTGAATTAACATTGTTTAATATGAACTAATTACTGTGTCCAAAAGAATTCCATTTGTCATCCTTCTGTCATTTTATGCATATAAATTCTACATATATTTTAAACATTATTAACATTTATGCAGTTAGTTTGCACTTAGATTTATCTAACTGTCTTTTGAATCACTATTCCTTCTACCATTTCTGTATGGAACAACATTCTTTTGCCCAATTATTATTTTTTTCCTTCAGAATAAGATTAATGATGAGGGAACTGGGAAATCTAGCTCAGTTGGTAGAGTGCTTGCCTCACATGCACAAGGCTCTGGGTTCAATCTCCAGCACCACCACCAAAAAAAAAAAAAAAAAAAAGATTAATGATGAAAATTGTCTTAGTTTTATTTGCCTACAAATGCTAATTCACTGAGTAAAGATGTTGGGATCAATGGGTATTTTCTTTCAATTAAAGGTGTTATTTAATTGTCTTCTTGGTTCTAGTTTTTATACTAAAGACTCAGATCTCAGCCTTAATATTGCTTGTTAAAAAGAAATAGTTATTAGTGGCTGGAGTTGTGGCTCAGCAGCAGAGTGCTCATGTGGCACATGAGATGTCCTGGGTTTGATCCTCAGCACCACATAAAAATAAAATAAAGATATTGTGTCCAACTACAACTAAAAATTAAAATATTTTTTAAAAAGGAAATAGTTATCCCAGTGACTGGGGAGATAGAAAGATTGCAAGTTCAAAGCCAGCTTCAGCCATTTAGCAAGACCCTAAGCAACTTAGTGAGACCCTGTCTCAAAATAAAATATTTTTTTAAAGGTGGAGGATGTAGCTCAGTGGTCAAGCACCCTGAGTTCAAATCCCAGTACTAAGAAGAAAAGAAATATTAATAGATATTTTTCCTTGTATTAAAAATATCCTTTTATCTTTAAGCAATATTAAAATATTAATATGACACAAAATGAGTTATTTACTTTTAATTTATTCTCTTTGGTTCCTAAAATTTATCAAATCCATAGATTGAAGCCTTTGATCAATTTTGGCAAAATATAGTCATCACTGTCTTAAGCATTGCTTTTCTCAGTCTTTCTCTTCTGCCTCCTCTGAGACTCAAATTACATATACTGGAAATATGTTCACCACACTCATAAGTCTATGTAGTCATTCATGTGTCTTTTATCTTATGTGTAATGTCAATTCAGGATATTACTTACTTTTCGGTTCTTTCAGTCCTTTATCTGATGTTAAACTTGTTGAGTTCTTAATTTCAGATATGTTAGTCTTTATTTCTGCAGTTTCTCCTTGTTTGTTATTTTTTTAAGTAGAGAGTCTGATTATCAGTGAATTATTATATTTTATCATGTTTCCTTGAAATAATAATAGGTTCTAATTAAAGTCTGACAAGTACAATATCTATATCATCTATATTCTATTTTTCTATTTTTGCTCTCTATTTCAATCCTCACATGTCTGTGTGTGTATATAAATAAAATATGGTATATATAATATGTATTCATTCTTCTATGTTTGCATATATATGCATCTGCTGATTCAATTACTATTCCTGGCAAGTAATTGAATTTGCTAAATACCAGTTATTTGATATAAAAAGTGTAGAGGCTATGCAACATCATAGTAAATGGGAAAAAACTGAAAGCATTCATGTAAAAATACTGAACAAGTGTGTCTACTGTCACCTCTTCTCTTCTATACAGTACTAGACATTTTCGCCAAATGAATTAAGTAAGAGGAGGAAATAAAAGGGTGAAAATAGAAAAGGAAAAAGTAAAATTATCATTGTTTGCAGATGATTTGATCTTATATTTAGAAGGGTTAAAATGTTCTACCAGAAGACTGTCTGAGCTAATAAAAAATTCAGCAGGTAGTACGTTACAAAATCAACATACAAAAATCAATAGCTTTTGTATATACCAATAATGAATCTGCCAAGAAAGAAATCAGGAAAACAATATTCACAATAGCTTCAAAAAAGTTTTTAGAGTTTACAAATAAATCTAACTAAGGAGGTGAAACACCTTTGTAATGAGAAGTATAGAACACTGAAGAAATTGAAGAAGACAAAAGAAGATGGGAAAAAAAAACCCATGTTGATGGGCAGGCAGAATTAATATTAAAATGACCATATCATCAAAAGCATTTATACAAATTCAAGGCAATCCCAAAACACCATGTAAATACCTATGACACTCTTTGCAGAAGAACAGTACTAAAATTAATTTGGGAGAATAATAAAAGACCCCATAGCCAAAGTAATTCTAAGCCAAAAAAGGCAATCACCGTACCTGACTTCAAATTATACCACAGAGTTATAGTAACAGAAACTACATAATGCTGACATAAAAACAGACATAAGCCAATGAAATAGAAAAGAAGACACAGAGAAAACACACTCAGATGACAAACACAGTCATCTGATCCTTGACAAAGGTGCCAAAATCATATGTTGGCAAAAAGAAAGCTTTTTACACAAATGGTGCTGGGGAAACTGGTTATTCATAGGTAGAAGAAGGAGACTAGATTCTTACAAGATTAGAACTACCCTGAACAAAAGTCAACTAAAAATAGATCAAAGACCTAGCAATTAGACCAAAACTATGCAATTCTTTGAAGAAAATGTAGAGTTAACACTCCAACGTATAGGCACAGGCACCAACATCCTCAATAGGATCTTAAAGCTCAGGAAATAATGCCAAGAATTAATAAATGGAATGACATCAAATTAAAAAGCTTCAAACAGCAAAGTAAACAATGAAGAATGTAGAAAGAGAATCTACAGAATAGGGGGAAATCATTGCTGGTAACTCTACTGTCAGAGGAAAAGGCAACTGAAAAATGTAACACCAAAAAAAAAGAAAGAAAGGAATTAATAATGGGCAAAAGAACTAAACAGACACTTCTCAAAAGAAGAAATACAAATGGCCAACAAAAAATATTCAACTTTTTTCATAATTATGGAAATGCAAATCAAATCTACACTAAAGTTTCATCTCATGCCAGTCAGTATGGTGGAAATCAAGAATATAAACAATAATAAATACTATACAGAGAAAAGGAGCACTTTTACACTATGGGTGGAATTTTAAATTTGTATAATTACTATGGAAATCAGTGGAATGGGATCACCAAATAACTCAACTATACTACTCCTCATTATTTAGCCTAAACATATTAAAGTTCCCCTCATTTTTTATACTAAAAAATTAAAGCCAGCATACTATGATGATATATGTATAACCATGTTTATACCAGCACAACTCAGAATAGCGAAATTATGGAACCAGTTAAGTGTCCATACAGATGAGTGGATAAAGAAAATGTGGTCTATATATGCACAGTGGAATTTTATTCAGCCCTAAGAAAGAATGCAATTATGTCATTTGTGGGAAAATGAATGGAATTTGAGAACACTATATTAGAACATATTAGAACACTCATATGTCAAACTGTGAAAAGCCAAGGGCTCCATGTTTTCTCTCATATGTGGAAGCTAGAGAGGTGAAAGGAAAAGAAAGGAAGTAGGGCCAGGGTTTCATGAAAATCAAAGGGAATTCAGTAAAACAGAGGAAAGGAACAGGGGCGGCAAATACTGGGGTATGTTATTGACGGAGTTATATTGTTATATTGTGTGCATGTACAAATATGCTAACAATCTCAGCATTATGTATAATTATAGTGCATCAATAAAAATATGAAAAATGTAAAAAAATAAGTAAATAAGAACATGAATTTAAAAACAAAAGCATAGAAGCTATGGTTGATTTCATTTTTCTTCCTGTAGAGAAAATTTGCACCATTCTTTGGTAATCAGAAAAAGGAAAGATAGATTGCCCATATCCAGTCAAGGACTAAGAAATTTCTAAACTGACCATGAGGCAGTATTTGTAAGTCTTATTTTTAATCTAAGTGTGTAATCTCCTAGGTGCTCCAGATAGAAGTATAGAGTATTTACTAGGATTCTTGGTGAACAATGAATTATAGTGTTTTGTGTTCAGTATTATAGCACTCCACTTTCTTTATGACTGTAACATTTTGCACTGTGCATCTTAAAAATTTCTTTAAAATATATGCCAAATATTTTGTTAATTTCTTTGTGCTGCCTACTTTCTTTGAGAAGCTTCTTGTTACCCTCATTTCTTTGAGTTCCAATGTTTGTTTCTTTGCCTGAGAATTCTTGACAGCATCTTCTTTGGTTTCTTGTTTCCCAGAAGCTGTTCACCATCCTGTGTCTCAACCATGTACCAAAAATAAGTAAATATTCCAAAGCTGTGTGAGGGAAGTTGGGCTCAGCTCAGTGAGAGTCCCTTCTCTTCAGGGTCTGGCTCCTCGTGTCCTCACTGCTTTAACAGCTCTTCTATGCTTTCTGAAAGATTCATTTTGTATTTTATAGCACTTACCTGCTAGTTTTCATTGGGACAATTCCCATGCTACAAACTGTAGCATCACAGCCAGAATTACAAATAGCTCACAAAAATTTTTAAAAACTTATAATTTTTATGAAAAATTTTTTTATTTTTATAATTTTTATGAAATATGTCTCAGATGAAATTCTTCAATTTCATAGTAGTATGCTTTCTCTGAAGGTAGACTACACGATCTTGATTTTGCTGAAGAGACTAGTTAGAATCCTAAGTTCTTCCTTGTTCTTTACATTGAGTCTAAACCCCTTACATGACCTGTGCTCTGTATTCATCATTGTCTTTCAATTTCATGGTTCAAATATTAAATAGTTTGGCGCTCATCATTTATGTCTGTGTTCATGAGTAACTAGTGGAGGTTTGCTTTGCAGCTGGGCATGTCTCTTTACCTAAAAGATTACTTTCTTGAATGGAAATGCTGCTGTGTTCTCTGGGTAAGGATGTCTGAACCCATTGGTAAGATTTTCTTTATGGTGATTTTGGCTGGAATTAGGCAAACCTGTGTAGAACTCTGGTTATTTCCCAAGTAAGAAGTCTTTTCTGTGTGAGTGAAGTACCTCAATATGTTGTTCCTAGTTGGAACTCCCTCAATTTCTCCTCTATTTTGTAGGTTGAGAGACTCAGGGTACTTTACTCTCCACAGATCCTTTACTCACCAAGTGGCTCCTCCTCCAAAATAAATTTGTTCCCTTTTGCAAGCACTCTGCTTAAGTTACCAACTAGCAATAAATTCTGCAGGCAGAGGGAAGACTTTCTTTCCTGATTATGTAGTACAGGCTATAGGACAACCTATAAGTGATCCTCCAAAGAATCATTCTAAGACGTTCCATTCACTTTCCTGCTCATGGACATTAATCTTTGAGTGTTTTTGAAAATCATGCTTCTGACATATATTCTCATGTGTGTGTGTTTTCTCTATCCACATAAATCTTCTGCTTTTGTTTTTTCAAATTACATTAGTGGGTCATAACCAATCTTGTCTGACAAAGTGCATTTTTTTAAATGTAACTCCTAATATTGGAGAATCTAGCATTTGTAACATCTGGATTTAAATTAGAGAGAAGAGTATACCATGTTTTTTTTTTTTCAATTTGTGACTTTTAAATAAAACATTACATATTTAACAATAAGTATTTTAATTCATGATAATATGTATTTTATGTACTTATATATGAAGATAAATTAATAACAATAAGGTCTATTTGTTTTACTCTACTGAAAAAATCACATATAAGATGGTATAAATTCATATCATTAAACTAGAATTACAATATTTTCCATATACATAAGTAAAATCAAGTTACCATAATGAATAATTTCCTCATTTCACTTAAAACATTAGAGAAATTTGCAGACATCTTCTTTGCCATGCATTCCATCTTATTTGAACAATGTTTATTATATTTACTTTGTACAAAATATAAACTTGAATCCCTTTTTATAGCATATTTATTTTTTCTGCTGACTGTTTATCCACTTCATTTTCATTGCCAATTTAATTAAATGAGTTACACATAATTGACTTTGTTATTCAATGCGATTTAGGAAACATTTAAAAAGAAAGTTTATAAAATAACAAAGTACTTTTAGAAAGGCTACTGTGAGCAGAGTATCATGTGGAAAGTGATAACACATTAAGCAAAGACAGCTATAAAATGCACAACAAAACCCTGTTGTGTTTTTTTAAATTTTCAAGTTATATCTTATTTGTTTCAAGATTGTATTGGGTACCTCTGAGGTGCAAAATATTTATCAAGGTGATATGGAAGGATTGTGAATTGAACAAAACAGAAGTCCCCTTTTGCTTGTCTCCATTTAGAAATCCTGGGCTAGGTACCAGGAAAGAATCCTGTGGAAGATACCAGGACAGACTGGTAAATATACAGTTTGAGTTGAGTGTATGAGGATTTCAGTAGAAATGAGGACAAGGTCCTAATGTGGCATGTAGTAGAAATATCTGTCACAGCCCAGAAAATCAGGGTTGGCTTCTCAGAGTGGGTGTTCTGTAACTAAGTGACCTATACTGCAAAGGCTGTGATGGTTTTAACTGTGACCTTTGCCTGGACCATCCCAAATCTGCATGTTTAGTCTTAAAAATTCTCCTGCCAATGTCTTCTTTCATTTCTAGAAACTAGCTATCTCTACCTGCATGTGCCTCAGACCCTATCAATTAAATAAAAATAAGGTAGATTACTATTTTTTTTAAAGAGAGAGTGAGAGAGAGGAGAGAGAGAGAGAGAGAATATTTAATATTTATTTTTTAGTTCTCGTCAGACACAACATCTTTGTTGGTATGTGGTGCTGAGGATCGAACCGGGGCCGCACGCATGCCAGGCGAGCGCGCTACCGCTTGAGCCACATCCCCAGCCCCACTATTTTTTAATAATGCATGTTGCTTCCTATATTTATTTATCAGTCATTTTCCTAGTAGAAGAAATATAACTTTGCCTTTTTTTTCTTCCACTTGTTACAACTTCCTCAAATACTTCCCTGCTCCAGCCATCTCTTCTCTCTTCTTAGTCTTCCCTCTTTCTACTGGACCATTTCCATCATAGTATAAAATGGCTTTTACCTCCCCTTCCTAAAAAGACAACAGTAAATGACAAAATATTAGTAAGATAAACCACATCTTTCCATTCGTCATTCATTGTATGTTGCTTTTCTGCATTTGCTCTATTTCTCAGCTCTCACTTAAGACTGAACTTCTAGAAAGAATTTTCTCTATTAATAAATTTCTAGTTTTCACTTATATTCCTTTAATCTTATGAAAGCCTCACTTTTGCTCTATATGCCATTGAAACTGCTTTTGTCCAAACCCAGTGACCTTCATGTAGTTGGTTACAAGTGTCACTCTATTCTTGCACTGCTGACTTCCTCTGAAACACTCAACATGTTTGGCGGCTCCTCCTCCTCCTCCTCCTCCTCTTTCTTTCTCTCTCTCTCTCTCTCTCTCTCTCTCTCTCTCTCTCTCTCTCTTTGGCAGGGAGAGGCACTGGAGATTAAATCCACTGGGCACATCCCCAGTGCTTTTTACTTTTTATTTTGAGACAGGGTCTCACTAAGTTGCTGAGGCTGGCTTTGAACTTGTGATCCTCCTGCCTCAGCCTACCAAGTAGCTGAGATTGCAGGAGAATGATGCCACAATGTCTCATTAGCTGTATTTTTTTTTGTTCATTCTTTCCTTTTGTTTTGGGATGTGTATTTAAATTCTTGGGTTTTCTTAGGTTTTCTGCAATCAATTAAGTTGATGCTTTAGAGGATTTTAACATTTATTATTACTATTATGTTTTTAATCATTCTAAAGCTCTATTATCATATGAACACAGAATATCCATCAAAAATGTTATGGTTTAGATGTGAGCTGTCACCCAAAAACTCATATATGAGACAATGCAAAAAGTTCAGAGATGAATTGATTGGGTTATGACAGTCTGAACCTAATCAGTGCATTAATTCTCTTTTATGGATTAACTGGGTGGTAACCATAGATAGTTAGGGTGTGTTTGGAGGTAGGACTCTGGGGGCAAAACTTTTGGATATATGTTTTGTCCTTGTTGAGTGGGGCTCTCTCCCTCTGCTCCCTAATGCCTTGTCCCTGGCTGCTTTCCTCTACCACACCCTTCTGCCATGATTTTCTGTCTCACCTCAGGCCCCAAGGAATGGAGTTGGCTGCCAATGGACAGAAACCTCTGAAACCATGAGCCCCAAATAAACTTTTCCTATTCTAATTATTCTTGTCAGGTCTTTTGCTCATAGAACTCAGAGAAAACTGCGTGAGACAAAGATGAACCTGGGAGTTCTGAGTCAGGGATCTGCTTCTTCCCCATGTAGCAGATAAGTGAATGAAAAATATTTTCTTTGTTGAAAATCAGTTAAGGCAGATGATAGAAGAGCTCAGTCTTAGCATTCAGGTGTTCATCAACCAAAAGGTAGAATTCAAAAGCTGTTTAAAGCACAATTAGTGCATGAAAAAGTCCTTAATACCCTCAAAATATAAGCAGACTCAAGAGTAAGAAGAAATTCTTGAGATCTTTAGGGGTTTTCTGACATTTACCAGTATTGTTGCACCTGTTTTCCACTTTGGGCAGCTTCTCATCCTCCATTATTGTCTCATATACTGAAAATCTTTCTGAGCTCCTTACATTACAGGAAGTTGGCTCATGTTCTCTGCCCTGCTTCCTCTAAGGCTTTCCACTGAAGTACCTGGGTGAGGGTGGAACTGGGTCCCTTTTCTACCTGTTATGATTGCCCCATCACCTCATTAATTTCTACCAGTATAATGTCCATTTTTTGTTTGTTTCCAGGGATTGAACCTAGGGGAACTTACCACTGAGCCTTTTTTTATTTTTAATTTTTGAGACAGGGCTCACTAAGTGGCTTAGGGCCTCCCTAAGTTGTTGAGGCTGCCTTTGAACTTTTAATCCTCCTGCCTCAGCCTTCTGAGTTGCTGGAATTACAGGCAGGTGCCACAGCATCCAGCTACTTGGTTTTGATGACACAGATTTGCTTTGTTCCATGACTTTGTGTTTCCACCAGACAGAATTTAATAAGAGCGGCCAAGTGGAGAAAAAAAGTTTGCAGAATTATTGTATAAGTTTTGATAAATAATGCTATGCTTCCTCTGATTCTTTCTTTTTTTTCTCTCTTATCCCTCTTTTGTCCCATTAAAAAACTATTTGATGTATTACTTCTGGACAGAAAATAAATCATTTCTCCTGATGTACCTTTAAATCAAAACCAAATGAAAAACTGGTTTAATAATATTTGACTGTGGACTTACTTATCTCCATAACCTTTGACTTAACCCAGTGAGGAGATATATGTCAGTGTTATTCTTTCATACAGTGTTTATTACCCATTATTTTCCTTTTATTTATTTTTTATTTATGAAGTGTGACCAAATATGCTAGAGAAAATATCTGGTTAGTTCTACTGTCGTTTAATCTTTCAGTTGCAATTTGATTCATTCTTTTAAACTTAGTATCAGTAGTAAATATTTATTTGCTTAATACTTACTTTGTTTTCTTACCTAACACCCCCACCCCATACACACTTTTCCCCCTAATAATAGTTTAAAGAATTTCTGGTGGGAATTTTCTTTATCTTTCAGCTGATATAGTACTTTGACTCATGAGAGAAGTTGACATCAGTTTCCCAGTGTGTACTTGTGGCTTGAGCCTGACCCATCAAAACAGCATATGTCCTGGTCTCAATGTTTATTCCATGGATGGGGAAGATATACAATCAGAGCTTATTGAAAATACTTTTGGGACTTTTGAATAAGAAATTGCATTATCTCTGAACTTGAAGTTGTGAAAATGTAAACCTGAGTCCTTTTTAGCCACCTTAACTCTATGAAAGGAAAATGTATGTCCAAGAATGAGATGAAAAACAAAATCATAGAGATAAATGAAGACAGAGTTGAGTTTTGATGGCATTGACTTAGTTTCTTGATCAAGCCGTGCCTGAAGGTGTAAGCCTCTGGCATTTTTTTTATTTACACGAATTAAAAAAAAATCATCTTTTCCTCTCCTTCCCTCTTCCATTCCAATTTTTCCTCTTGAAGCAATTTAACTGTTTCTGTATGTCTAAATATTCATATCTAAATGCTCCATGAAATTTTGGTTTTGGAAAAAATGAGCATTATCTTAAACACATCATTGATCCTCCTAACTCTAATATTTCACCAATTTTTTTCTTTCACTTTGAATTATTTATTTTGCTTTTACATTATTTATGTGCCATTGAATTCTTGGTATCTGAACTGAAGATCCAAGTCAATTTGGATAGCAAGAGTTATTTCTATTATATAGACTTGTAACATCCATTAAACATTGTTTTAATCTAAGATTATTGAATTTTAAGTCAGTATTTCTGATTTATGCTGATTCTAACACTATGTTACAGTACTTTGCTCTGTCCTGCATTATGTCTAGGAGTGGCTTGCCTAGGCAAACTCAGTAAACATTATGAGGTTGAAGACAATGCATTAAATGTATTCATTTTGGGGAAATTATAAACCAGAAATGCCAAAGTTAAATACTCACAGGGATCCAAGTGGTAGCATAAAAGCATAAAATTCATATAAGACTGTGAGTGCTAGGCTTTTGTATCATATCCAACTTTAATAGTGGCTTAGTCATTTGCCTTTTCAAACCCAGTACTAATGCTGTGTGCTAGTCAACCACAATGACCAAACCAAACACAGTGTCTACCTAATCTATTCCCTGGGCTAATGATCATTGTCTTTCTTGAAGACCCCTTCACTTTTCTTTCGATTTCAACTGCTGATGTGGTACAAAAACACATACAGGGTTGAGACACACAATGGTTACTATGTGTGGTGTTGGATGCTGTGCTTATATATTTGTTTATAGGGATCATTTTACAATGTTTACATCCATAAATTCATCACATTTACACCCGGAATATACAGTCAGTCCTCATTATCCATTATTAGATTCAATCAACCACAGGATTAAAATATTTGAAAAAGAATTACATCTGTGTCAAATATATACACACTTTTGTTCTTGTCATTATGCCCTAAATAATACAGTATAAAAGCTCTTTTCATAGCACTTACACTGTATGTTATGATATAGTAGATAGCATTATAAGTAATATAGTGGGGATTTAAAGTATTCTAAAAGATACACATTGGTTATATGCCATTTTACATGAGCAACTTGAGCATTGTGAATTGATATTGACAGGAGAGATAGTCCTGGTGTCACAGGAGAGTGGGGATCTGAAGCTCCAAACCTTGATTCTCATGCTTTCACAAGAGAAAATTTAAAGCCAGACACAGAGAATCATGCAAGAGAACCTTATTACAAGTGAAAGTAAAGTGACTCTCAACCTAAAAGCACTCTCAAGAGAGAGTGGGCAATCTCTACTATCTCCAAATTTATTACCATTGGGTATTTATCAGGAGAACTGGGGTCCAACTTCTGCAGCCTTTGCCAGTCAGATATCTGATTCCTCCTACATGTTGGGTGGTAGAGTGTTAGACCCTAGTTGATCCTTTCCAGAACTGTAATGGTAGCCATTTTATTCATGGGGCCTTCATCTATGAGTCACTCTGTCAATATGGGTATTAGTGTCAGTGGCTGGACAGTGTTTAGCTTATTGCACCTGCACTGCTAAAGAAATTTCTCATCTGAGATACATTAAGAAACTTATGGCCATAAATCCTAACTTTACAATGCCCTCAGTTGTCTGTGCCAAGAAGTAGTCCCATTAATCTTTCCTTCTTGACATTTTTTTAAATTGGTTTCTTTTGTTCCTATCTGTTTATTGTTAAATTTGCCCACCACCTGTTGTTTTTCTATAAGTTATCTGATTATCCATTTGCCTTAAAGTAATTTGAAGAAAACTTCAAAAGTAACTTGAAGAAAACTTGTGACCTTGCCATGTTATTGGCTTGCATTTCACTGCTTGTTATTAACTGTTGATTCTGGAAATTAGACCCATGGATACTGAAGAATAGCTCTATACAATTTTCATGTGTCAGTTATAACTCAGTAAAGTTCACCAAAATCTTTGAAGATATCCA
The DNA here is from genome assembly GCF_052094955.1 of Ictidomys tridecemlineatus. Lineage (NCBI taxonomy): Eukaryota > Metazoa > Chordata > Mammalia > Rodentia > Sciuridae > Ictidomys > Ictidomys tridecemlineatus. The sequence continues at coordinate 44,122,863 of NC_135492.1, read as the reverse complement.
CTTCTGTCCCAAATACTCAGTAATGTCAGGGCATGAGCACATGTTACACAGTAGAAATATATACCATTGTGTATTCGTCTTGAAGGATCACTCATAATTAGTAATTTTTGTGTGTGAGAGGTGGTTTCGTCCTTTAAATTTTAAGTAATTCAAAATGGACTTCTTACATTAAAACAGTCATCAGCATGTTATATATTATTTACATTTATAAGTTTACAGACTTTTTAACTGTAATTTCTAACTTTTAAAAATCTGCACCTCCTATTAATAATATAAAACATCCCCCATGAAAATTATCAGGCTTATATGACCTACTGTCTCAGACTTACTTAATGAAACTATTAAAAAATGTTATTCTTAAATGACACCTCTTACATTTTTCTGAGAATTTCCAGGAGTATCTAGTTATAGAATTATAAGCTCTGTTTCGCTTATGCTTAAAACCACTGCTGTTTCCAGTCAGTTCAAATCACCAGTGGTGTTTGTCACCTCTCTACCAGTGGCCTTGTTCCACGCTAAAGAGAGTCTGACATAAATAACCCAGGCACCAAAGAGCTGCCATTACTTCCTACTCTCAGAAGGGAAGAAGTGGACCACAGTCATCTCTCCTCGCCCTCCTGGGCTACAAGTTGGCACTTTTTTACACGCATGGGAAGGTCTTGCACAGCCTGAGTCAGGAAAGCCTTTTACAGTGTGGCTGAGCTTTAGGCCTGCCTTTTATAGGTGGCTAGTGAGTGAGTGGAGCTGGCCTCCCTCTGTTTATGGCTCATTCCTGCCATAATATTATAGGGATGTGTGATATTACAGGGTTGTGACGATGGCTGAGGTCTCGTATTGTATCCATCACAACTGTCTAGGGTATTCTCTTCAGAGACCTGACCAGGACAGTGCTTCTAGGAAGAATCGGCTCGTGTGGGCATTTGTCTCGCGAGATCAAGTGTGAGTAAGGCAGAGAGCTGACCGAGATTTTGCTTGCAGGATGCGTCACCTCCAAGGCGTTGATCTCGCGAGATCAAGTGTGTGTGGACTAGAAAAGATGGCGGATGGGAAGAAAGAGGCAGCTCTGGGAGCCCCTCAGATTTGGACCTGCAAAGCCAGGTGGGTAACTGAAGGGAGCTCACCGGAAGTTGGTACTGAACTGTTAAAAAAAAAAAAAAGTTAAAATTACACACACGAAGTCAGAAACTTGAATGTGAGAAATAATAAGTTACAGAAGCACCAGCGAAGGGGAGGGCAGCACAGAGGTAGGAGAGGGCGTGACAGGCCGATAAAGAAATTTTTAAAAGTGATTAGAATAAAGAAAAACTGGCTTGGGAAAACCTGTGTATTGGAGAAGACTTCGGGTTTTAAAGGACACAGAGTCAGTAGGGGAAGCGGCTTAGCGTAAGAAAATGCAAAACTAGCTCCTCAGGATCAGGAAATGCCCTTGTGTGGAAAACGCACTGGGAGGGAAGAGGCCTTGCTCTGAACCCTGGGCGGGAAAGGCAGCCGCGCCTATAGCTGGGCTCCATATGCACACCCCGCAGTGACCACGTGCCACACGCGCCCCCTGGCAACGCCGAGTCCCCCATGCGTGCGTCCTACTGGGAAAAGCCCCCTGTTCTGGTGCACCTGGCAGGAAAAGCCGCCGCTACTACCACTACTGAGATCCCAGTGAACACCAGACAGGAAAAACCACCTTGGGTGCCACCACCAAGCATGTGCCCAGAGCAGTAACAGGAATTGGGAACTCCTGCAGTTGACTTAAAAAAAAAAAAAAAAAAAATCCCGGCCTGGATTGTGGCGCTCGGTGCTAAAGCGCTTGCCTAGCACATGCGAGGCACTGGGTTCTGATCCTCAGCACCACATAAAAATAAAACAAAGGTACTGTGTCCATCTACAACTAAATGTGTGTTTGTATATATACATATATTTTTTCCTAAAGAAAAATTCCCAGATGACTCCTGAATCAGAGAGACCAAAATAGGCATACAGTTATATGTTGATTTTTGAGGCTCTGCAACCTAAGAGAAAAGTTATCCTTGTTGCTGGTGCTATAGCAGACATACAGGAACATCTGCACCCTGGGCAAATGCTTAGAATAAAGAAATGTATTTCGTATGTGTAGGAATGAAGCTGAAACCTGTGGAGGTTTTGGTGCTGTGCCGTAAAAGTGGATCTTACCAGAGGTCATAGAGATCCAGTCATCCTTTAGAGACTGGCATCCCCCCAAAAGTAGTGGGTGTGGACCAACTCTCAAACTTAAACTATGGAGTTCCAGTTGAGAGTATAACATAATAACTAGTATCTCCAGTTTAGACCTCTATATCACCCCTGTTACAGAAACCCACAATTTATCAGCACCCAAATTGTGATACCTCCCCATATACCAGGAGACTGGAAGCTAAGATGGTCTATAACCAGCTGGGACCCCCTAACCACAAAGGCAGACAGCAACCTTCCACCTAAAGGCTGCAAAGCCAAAAACAACCATGAAGACTGAAATTCTACCCCACCCTCAAACTACAGTTTTGACCACCTCAGCAGAAACAAGTTCCTTATTTCTCAGTTAATCTTTTATTCTTTCTTCTTTATAGTTAACATCTGCAATCTACCTCCTGCTTTTCCCCTGATCACTTTTTATAAATATTTAAAGCTTTCTCCCATTGTCTCACCCTATTTTTACTCAAGAAACCATTAATCCCACTGAATAACAGAATTATATAGTTTATGCAGTTCACACCCCATTTATATTGAGGTAATTATTAATTCAGTACATATGGTAGACACCAGATGTTGGATGCCTAATCTAGTTCATAGTTTCATATTGCTGGGAATGCTGCTAATCGCTGACCCCACCATTCCTATAATGGTGTCAGTTAATGTTAATAAATGTCAGAGTAGAGACCAGACATTTATCTTTATACATGAGTTACTGACATTAGTGCTATTCCTAGCTTCCCCTCCAAGAGGGGCTGAAAAATGAGTGGGACACTTAAACAGAGAAACTACAGCCTAGCCAAACAAGATTCTCACTTCACACAAGATCTAAACCCACCTATGAGCATAAACATAGCTTCAACTCATAAAATTGGGGAGATAAAATCCCCATAAAAAGTCAACTCCAAGGAGTATAATTTAATCCTCTTCCACTGACATCTATTCATATATCAAAATAAGAAATCTTAGAATGAAAACAAAGCTACATATGTAAAGACACAGATACAAATGAGGAATCCATCTTAATTGATGTGCAAGTCCAAGACTTATGAAAACATGAGGAAACAGGGAGATGAATCTATTCCCCCAAACTCATAATCCCAAAACAAAGGATCTCACAGATATTTGAGTGGATAAGTTTCAATGGCAAGATATTAGAAACTATTAAAATGTTCAACAAACTAAAATAAGATCTAAAGAATGAGTTAAGAGACCAAATTCAGAAGATGAAAGACCATTTAAATGAAGAAATAGAAATATTGAAAAGAAATCAGGGCTGGGGATGTGGCTCAAGCGGTAGCGCGCTCGCCTGGCATGCATGCGGCCCAGGATCGATCCTCAGCACCACATACCAACAAAAGATGTTGTGTCCGCCGAGAACTAAAAAATAAATACTAAAATTCTCTCTCTCTCCCTCTCTCTCTCTCTCACTCTCTCTTTAAAAAAAAAAAGAATTCAGACTCTTGTGTATCAAATTAAAATTTTCATTTGGAAAATCACTAATAGATTGCATACAAACACAACTTCATCCCTTGAAAACTTTTCCAGCCTTGAAAATAGGATACATGAATTTGAGTGCACAATTAAGGGGAAAAATAATAGGACATGATCAGAATATGCAGGAAATCTGGTACATTACGAGACCATACCTGAGAAGTATTGGGATAGAAGAGAACATGAAGATAAAACCTAAAGACCCTAAGAGCATTTTAAATGAGATAGTCACAGAAAATTTCCCCATATCAGAAAGGAGATTGACATACAGGAGACATTCAGAAGCCCTAATAGATCTGATCAAAAGAGAAGTTTTCCAAGACACATCATAATCAAAATGACTAACAGAGAAAACAATGAAACAATATTAAAAGCTGAAAGAGAGAAACATCAATAAGGCTCACTTCTGACTTTTCAAATGTAGAAACCAAAATCAAGGATGGTCTAAAATGAGATACTCCTAACTTTAAAGGAAATCAGTTGCAAACCAAGAGTGCCATACCAAGCAAAACTCTGCTCATTTTTGATGGGGAAATTACAACTTTCCATGACAAATACCAACTAAAAGAATACATGACTGCCAAGCCAGCACTACAAAGAACGATCAAAGATAAATTGCACACAGAAGAACCCAAAAAACAAAATCAAAACCTTCCAAATAAATGAAATTTAATAGAAGACTAGTCAGCTAAGTGAGAATTAAGACAATTAAAAATAACAAAAATCAAAATGGCAGCATACTACAAACACATATCCATAATAACACTGAATATAAATGGTATCAAAAACATAAGACTAGAAGAATGGATCAAAAACCAAGATACAACTATATGCTGTTTTCAAGAGACTCAAAGCAAAGACACTCAGGCTAAAGCCAAAAGGAAGGAAAAAAGTATTCCGTGGAAATGGAGTTTCAAAACAAACCAGAATAGCTTATCTTCATATCTGACAAAGCTGATTTTAAGCAAAAAATAATCAGAAAGCACAAGGTCAATTATATCCTCATAAAGGGAACAATTCAACAAGAAGTATAGTGATAGTAAACATATATGCCCCCAATGTCAACACCCTCAGTTGCATTAAAAAAAAAATTCCTTAAATCCCAGATAGATCCTATACAAGAATATTGGGTGATTTCAACATACCTTATCACAAATAGGTCATCAAAGCATACATTCAATAAAGATATTCATCCTAAATTATACTATAAATTAAATGTACCTAATAGACATTTAGAGAATATGTCACCCCAAAGCAGCCAAATTCGCTTCTTAGCAGCTCATGAAAACTTTTTCCAAAGTAGACTATAGGTCACAATATGAATCTTAACAAATACAAAAAGATCAGTGTAATCCTATGCATTTTATCAGACCAGAATAGAACATTAAAAAGCAAAACAAAGGGAACTGCATAAACGCATGGAAATTGAACAATACTCTTAATGAAGAATGGATCAAAGAAGAAATGAGTGAAGAAATCAAGTTCTAACAAATAAAAATTAAGATACAACATTGAAATCTCTGGGTTTCAATATGAAAGCAGTACTAATAGGAAACTTAATTGCATTGAGTGCCTATTTTTTTAAAAAATTAAAAATCACAAATAAGTAAACTCAATGACTTAGAAAAAGAGGAACCAATTAACTTCAAAGGCAGTAGAAGATAAGAAAAAAGAATCAGCCAAAATTAATGAAACAGAATAAAAAATAATATACAGGATCAACAGTTTGTTCTTAATAAAGATAAATAAAGTTGATAAGCCCTTAGCCAAACTAACCAAATAGAGTAGAATACACAGAGATGACCCACATCCTTAACAGCTATATGATAGTAGGCAGGGGTTCCAAAAATATATGTTGAGAAAAGATGGCCTTTTTAATAAATGGTGATGGAAAAACTGGATATCCACATGTACAGCCTTTCTTTCACCTCACACAAAAGTCAAAATGGATCAAAGACTTAGTTGATCAGAATCCTTGGAACTGCTAGAATAAAACCCAGGCTTGACACTCTATAGGTGCAGGCACCAACTTCCTCAACAAGATTCCTAATTCTCAAGAAGTAAAATCAAGAGTTAATAAGTCGTATGCCACCAATTAACAAGTATTTGTGTAACAGAGGAAATGATTAAGAGGATGAAGAGAGAGCCTACAGAAGAAAATCTTTGTCAGGTTCTCCTCAGATGGGGTTAATATCCAGAATATATAAAGAACTAAGAGAAAGAAAACCTCAATGCCAAAAACCAAACAGCCTATTCTTAGCAAAAGAACTAAACAGATATTTTTCAGAAGAAGAAATACAAATGGCCAACAAATACATGAAGAAATATTCAGCATCTCTAGCAATTAGGGAAATGCAATTTAAAACTACATTGAGATTTCATCTCACTTCAGTCATAGTGGCAAATGATCAAGAACACAAGTAAATTCTGGTGAGGATGTGGGGAAAAGGTACACTCACAGATTGTTAGTGGGACAACAAATTAGTACAACCACTCTGGAGAGCAGTATGAAGATTCCTTAAAAAACTAGATTTGGAACCACCATATGACCCAGCTATCATACTCCTTAGTATTCATCCAATAGATCTAAAATCAGCTTAGTATAGAAATACAGTCACCTCAGTTTTTATGGCAGCACAATTCACAATAGCCAAATTATGAAATCAACCCAGATGCCTATCAATAGATGAATGGATTAAGAGAACGTGGGATATATATGTATATATCTCCATCCACAAAGTTTTCCTCAGCTGTAGATAAGAATGAAACAATGGCATTTGCTGGCAAATGGATAGCAGTGGAGAACATCATGCTAAGTAAAATAAGCCAGTTCATAAAATCAAGGGTCAAATGTTTTCTCTCATACATGGAAGCTAAAAAAAAAAAAATAAGGGGAAAAGGTGGTGGTGAGGGAGGGGATCAGATATCATGAAGATATAAGGTAGATGAGTAGAGTAGAAGAAGGAAAACGGGAGGGAGGAAGGAAGGAAGGGAAAGGGGAAGATAAATGCACCGAGTCTAACAAAATCATGTTATATTTATATCTAAAGGCATCAAAAAAATTTCATCTTCATGTATACATAGAGGGAAGGACATTTAATAGAGTAGGGGAGGGAAAATAGGGGGAGGAAGGAGAGGAGAAAAAGTGACAGTGGGAATGGATTGAAATCAAATTTCTTGCATATAAGATTTTGTCACAAGGAACCCAAAAACTAGATATAATTATTCTAATTTACAAAACGTGTGTTTCTCACTATGAAAAACCCAGAAAGTTCAGTTCATTCATCATATGCATTCTACTGATTTTTGTCTGAATATCAAGAAGTTTTCCCTAAGGATTCAGGGGAAAAAAGTTTTTTTGTTATTTTTTTTAATATCTTGGAGGAAGGAGTTTTAAGACTCTTGTGTGTGGTTTAAGAAGCTAGCCAGCCTCTTTTAATTTGCAGAAGGGGCCATATCTAGTCTAGGTTTCCACAGGTGAAAGTGTGTGTGATTGTTTAATGTTAAAATAATATGGATTTTCTTTATGTGGAATATGGAGGAAAGAGTACCAAGAATTCAATTGAACACTAACCTTATGTCAGGCTATGAAGAGGGTGGTGACATTTATACATAGCCACATATCCTGAGGAATGAATAAACATACTCATCCACAATGCCATGTGCTATATTACTACTGGGCAGTTGTTCTTATCCTAATTTTAAATCGTAACTCCTGTCATTTATTTAGTCATTTCTTAACCCTGGGCTCCCATTTTCTCTTCTGCAGAATAGTAACTGTGATTATAGTGCTTGCAATCTAAAAATAAAATTGGTGATAATTAAATAAAATAGCGAGAGAAAAAGGTCTCACAAACTGCCTGACATTTAGTAGGGAAAATGCATCACTCACTCACTCTCTCATTTTCCTGTTTAAAAATACTAAATGAACTGTTAAATATGCCCTGGATCACATACACTATTTTGATAGATTTGAATAATATTCTTTCATTGTTAACCAATGAGAACATTTTTTATGTAACTGTTAATGTCTTTTGAAACAGTATTTTGTATTGGCTGCTGTTTTGACTGTCCTAACTGTACAATTAAATGAACGACTTACTTCCCATGGTTTGGGTTTGGGCTTCTGTCACCTGGTGTTTAATTTCTGTTGTTTTGCCTTGACTATGATCTGCCTCAACACAGAGAATCTGATTTATGTTTAGGTTTTGTGCTTTCAGAATAGTCATTATACCTCTTGAATTCTCTGTATTCGTTTTCCTGAATACAAATTAAGTCGACATGTTTCCCTTATCTGAATGTTAACATGATCTTTACCTACCATAGCTAAAGTAAAGATCCATTATGGAATTAATAAATGAGTGTTGTGTTTATATGTCTACCAACAGCAGTACTTATTGAAGGAAAGCAATATTTGTCTGCTTTGAACTAAGCAATGCATGATTTTAGTAAAGAATGTTTTCATGTCCTCAAGTAAGTTTTAATTTTATAGGTCTTCTAAACTAGGACAACCATGTTTAAAACAGTCATTGAATGTTTTCTAATCACACACATACAACCTGTCAAAAAGCAAAATATCATTTTCTTTTCTATAGAAATATAAATTAATTTCAACATTTATAAATTTGAATATTTATACTCTTACCTTGAGCTCTTGGCTAACCTTTGATCAATACCTGTGCATAAATGTTAATTACTTGAATCATCTTTATTAAATGGCAAGTGAAACTATTATTTGCCAAGAACAGGTGACAAGAATAAACAAATGTTCTGTCATCATTATTAAGGGAAACTTGCAGTGTCAGAAAAATCATTAAATGAGTGAAAAAGTACTATTATTACCTTATGATTTGGAGCATGACCTTTAATACAAGGCTGGTGAGTTTAAAATCAATATTTAAAACCTTTAAGGAGTAATAAAACATTTGTGCATATAGTTAGAGATTTAAGGTCTGAATAGTATTTGCCTTATAAGTTTTCATTTGATGGATATTGACCCAAATCTTTTTTTTTTCCCAGTAAAGATTTGTTCTTAGCTTAACTACATTGGAATGGGCCCTGATCATTCAAAAGTTTGTTAACAGAGATTTTGGAAATAATGGAAAGCACACTCAAATACCTAAGAGGTGCATATCAAAGACTGTTAAATACTATTATGTGAGACTTCAGTGCCCTAAGGCAAATGAAAGTGGGGACTAAGTCCCCAAAGCAATGAACTAAATGAACTAATAGATATATACCCAACTCTGTGACATTTAACTGAACATGGACAAAAGTATGTAGTTTTTAAATTGTTTTGCTAGTTTCAGTTAAAATTGGTAGTGAAGTAAGTTACTCAGTTTCTTATGTACTTAGAACTTTTGGCTATGTCTTCATTTTCATTCCTTACTGTTTTGTATTTTTCCTGTAGTTTGGTGATATCTAAATGTGCAGAACCAGTCAGGCTGAAATGGAATAATATATATGTTTATAAAATGCAAAATGTTGCAAATATTTAGGCCTTGCCACTTCTTATCAGTGTGTTTGTTTTATAAGCAAGAATATAATACAGATAGCCGGGATAGTCCTTAGCTAATAACTATAGTCATTTTAAATGTTGTATAACAACCAAATGCTTCCAAATATAATACCTTGTCAGGAGACATAAATAAATTGAAAAAACAAATTGGTTATTTAATACCCATAGCAAAAAAATAAAATGAGAAAATTTGAAGTGCATCTGTTTACCATCCTGTTCCCAAGGGTAACAGAAAGAACCTCAAATGAATAATATTATATACTCACACATTGGATTTCACACTATACACCAGAACCAGCATCTATGTTTAAACATTTGACTATTTAATCAAACCCAAATATACTTAATTATTTACATTGAACTTGATTCAGAAAATATATGGGCAAGCAAAAAATCATAAAATTTAAATGATTTCAATTTCTGTGAACATTAGCCAAGTTCAGATTTTTTTAAAACTAGTTTTTTAGTTGTCAATGGACCTTTTAAAAAAAAACTTCTTTATATGAGAATTGAACCCAGTGCCTCATACATGCTAGTCATGCGCTCTACCACTGAGCCATAACCCTAGCCCACCAAGTTCAGATTTAACTGCTAAGCTTACCTTCATGTTTGACTCCCATTAATTTTCTTGAAAATAAAGACCATATCAGTTTCCTGTGCTTTTCAACTAACATGAGTCAGCTACAAATTTACTTAGCTAAATCCTGTAATATCAACTTGATATAAAAGGAGTAAATAAAGCTTTCTATATTCAAAATCCACTTTTTTCCAGTTTGGAAAAATATAAGGAACCATTCGGAAATCAGTAGTCAGTTAATTATATAAATATTAAACTCTTGAAAAGAAAACCTACTTGGCTGGGGATATAGCTCAATTGGTAGAGTACTTGTCTTGCATATACAAGGCCCTGGGTTCAATCCCCAGCACACAAAACAAAACAAAAAGAAAACCAACTCATAAAAGAAATTAAATCTTAAACTAAATTGAATAAAATATATGTCATTTATTTCTACTTATTTAACTATGCAATGATTTCTCCACACAGCATTTCTCATTTTATGTGTTTTCTTTGGAAAATGACTTTATCCACACAAAATTAAGATGAATGGCTGGTACTATCTTTGGTTAACTCTATAGCATTTTATCTCAGACTCATGAATTGATAGGGAAAGAAGATAATCCTGTGTTGATTTACAGAGTAATAGCTATCTGCAACCAGATGACTAGAAGTTAATGTACATAAATAATAAAAAAAGAAAAGCCTCTACATATTTACAGGGTGAATCAAACCAGATATCTGTAGAGAGGACCTATATTCCCAGCTACACTCTCTACTTTTGACTCACATTCCCACCATTGACTCACATTCCCACCATTTCCATACTTGGTCCCACATGCCATCAATTTCCTTCACTGGTTTGAAATCTACTTCAGAAAGAGACATGTACCAAGAGAGGCAAGATGACTGCATGTGAGAGACTGTACTGTGAGTACCAGAAGAGGGAAAATAGCAAAACAACAGCACCAGGGACAGAAATGTGTGTGTAAGAGTATCTTTCTCCCTCCTTCCTTCCTTCTTTCCTTCTGTCTTTACTTCTTTCCAGTGCTGGATTGAACCCAGAACCTCCCAATTGCTCATCAAGCACTCTACCACTTGGTAATATTCCAAGGACTAAGAGTTAATTTTATGAACATATCTTTCTTTCTTTCTTTTTTAATCAGGTGGATTGTGTCCCAGTTAGCAATGGCATGACTTTCATTTTTTTAGTATAGTATCAGATTTCTGGTGCATGCTGTATTCCTCCTCAGGACTGGAAAAGAAAAGGTACTGGAGTAATTCCATTGCTTTTGTCCACTTCGAATCCTAAACTCTGTTTAACCCAATTTGATTGCTTTTAAACCATTCCTTTAACTAGGAAGAACTGAAGAAGGATCAAAAAAGAGGGGTATTCAAGTTGAATGTCCTGAAGTAAATTTCACTGGCTCAATATCCCCAAGCACTTGAAGGATGTTTGTGCAGCTTGCTTACCTTCAGGTGTTTGGCAAAATGAACCAGCAGAATGAATTTGAAATGCTCTCCCATGCCTGGAGGTAGAACTGATGTGCAGGGTGGAGTATGATACACACAGCATAGTGCCATGGACTGTAAATATGAAACAATTTCTTGTGAGAAACAACATAGAAGCATAAAAGCACCACATACATTCCCCTGCATTCCTCATTATTGCACACAAAGATGTGCTTAGCTTGGGTGTGAGTAAACTGAAGATAACATGGAAGGTGTTCCAAAAAAGGGGTCTTATCTCTTTAGGCTCCTCAGATTTAAAGAGAAGTAGGGCAGTAAGACACATCTATTTGACTCTGTAACAATGGAAATTTCTTTGCAAAGGGAGCAGACTCAGCAATAAGAAGAAATCACTAGAACCCAGAGTCTTATGCCATCCAGATTTGTTGACCTGGCTCTGCTGAACTGACCACAGTCTTTGTTTGCCCACCAAAATGGGGAGGACTGGAGTATGTAATGCACCTGGATTGTCTCTCTGACTCTTTGACACATTCTACAGAGTTGAATAGAGCTATCATAGAGAGCATATCTCTGTCAACAAGGTACCTATGAAAACAGCCCCCTTACTAAAAATTATGCTGCACATGCTCTGTCCATAACAGAAGCTCTTTCGGGTCCCAGGCAGCAGTGGCAAGCTACTCTGTAATGTTTAGACCAGCTCTTTGAAACCCTATTCTCTATGTCACATTGATACATCACCTTATTTGAGGGATGGAGCCCTGCCAGGACAACCAGTTGCTGAGAGGCAAAGCCAGTACATTTTAAAAGGCTAGGTGAAGGCAAATTTAATTTCCTCCAGGAGAAAATGTCACCACCAACCATTGGTAAGCACAAAGGACTAAGAGTGAAATTTGGCTATATCTTCACAGAAAGTCATGCCCAGGAAGAGAAAGAAATGATTTATGACCAAAGGAGCCATTATTTTCCCCTAGGGTATTTATTTCATTTATGAAGAAAAAGGAGAAAGATATTTAAACAAGAGATTTGTTGATTTTGTTGATGATCATGAAACTGCTCCCCTGCAACTTTGGCTCTAACTGTTAAAAAAAAAAAAGTAAGCTGAATTTAAAAAACAAGTTGTGATTTTTGTGCTGGAGACTGAGAGGCAGGAAGATTAATGTACCCCCAAACAAGATCCATTGATGATGTTCCCCTTCCCTAGAGGACAAAACTGTTTTTTATGTAACATTTTACTTCAAATTTATTAAGGAACATTGAGTTGCAGGAAAGAACACACATGAATACACACACACACACACACACACACACACAATCTTGGCTAAGAGTAGAATTACTAATAAGGTATCTCAAGGCAAGGAACATTCCTAAGAATAGGAATTTTATTTTATTTGGAGTAAATGTTTTGGAATTTTATTTTATTTGGAGTATATTTTTTCATAGGCCAGGTATTTTTAAATAAAGAAGTTTATTTAGTCAGATGGAAAAATAAATAGGAATATCTTGGGTTTTTGTGGTAATGACTTCATTATAAAGTTACAATATTTATCAAGATACTTTAGATAAACATATTCTTAATGTGGTATGATCACATAAGCTCTGCTTCTATCAAGGGAATATTTTTCTTCATGTCATTTTCTTTTGACATACCATCAGCACCACACTCTTAAGATGTAGAAATAGGAACCCTTCTCCCACCTCCTTGAAACAGGAAGTAATGCATTTACATTATGTTTTTATTGCTTAGTTAATAGTAGCTGCTATAATTACTACTATTCTTTTCTGGTAGTGTGTTAAGTTGTCCCTTTTTTTCTCCTTTAATCAAATATCATCATTTTGTATGTTTTTTACCCATACACACTTGCATGATTGGTGTTTTTTTATTATTATTATTTTTAGTTATAGAATGACACAATACATTTATTTATTTATTTATTTAGGTACTAGGGATTGAAGTCAGTGGCACTCTGCCACTGAGTTACATCCCAGCCCTATTTTGTATTTTATTTAGAGACTGAGTTGCTTAGTACCTTGCTTTTGCTGAGGCTGGCTTTGAACTTTTGATCCTCCTGCCTTAGCGTCTTGAGCCACTGGGATTACAGGCATGTGCCACCATGCCCATCTATTTATTTTATTTTTATATGGTGCAGAGAATCGAACCCAGTGCCTCACATGTGGTAGGCAAGCACTCCACCACTGAGCCACAACTGCATCCCTTGCACAGTTGGCTTTTAATTCTGATTGTCAACCTGTTTGTCTCTTTCCTGGTTTATGTTGTTTCATCTTTGACCAGTAAGTACTATATAAGGGTGATAATAAGACAGGTTCATATGGAATATGATAGAGCTGTGCAAGATGTGCTTATCAACCTCCTTCATCCTTAGCTGTGAAATAAACATGATTTTTGAAGGGCAGTAAAGTATGCCCCCCAAAATATGCCACTTTGGAGTAAGGATTATTTCGAATTTAAGGTAATAGAAAACAGCAAATGTAAAGAGGCTATTCTAATCTTCCCTTTCTTTCCCCCAGAGAGAAATAACAAATTCCATATGATGCTCTTCCTATGCTGGGAAAGAGGGAAGATTTTTCACTGGGGAATTATAGATGATAATTTTATACAAACAGATATTGTTAAAATAGTTCTAATCTTTCTTTAGCCCCTCTACATAATTCAATGACTTTTCAACAGTTTTCTTTCTTTATTCAACTAATATAGAAAGTAAGTTTTTAAAAAATATTTATTTTTTAGTTGTATGTGAACACAATACCTTTATTTATTTTTTTATGTGGTGCTGAGGATCAAACCCAGTGCCTCATGCATGCTAGTTGAGCGCTCTACCTCTAAGGTATGACCTCAGTCTCATAAAAATAAGTTTTGATCTTCATTTTGATCTTCATTTCCTACTTAGAAATGTGGTATACAAAATTTATATTGTTTTTATGCTTTTCTCTTGTCAATCTGCCTTATTGTCACTGGAAGGGATTCACAAGAATCCTACAAATGAGAACCATGGGATCCTTGACAAATTTCATAGAAAAGAATTTGAAGACATAACAACAGACAGATGCACAATCAGAGATTTTAGGAAAGCAAGGAGTACACATTCAAAGGATAATACAGGTCATCTTGAGAAGAAGATACACTTTTGGGGTCTCAGGCTCTTTTAAAGGAAGTCTGGTGAGGGGTGGGCATGGGAAGGTATGCAGAGGTGAAATCAGTCTGGGGAACACAAGACAGTTTATGGTAGCCTTGCAGTTCTCAAGTCTCTTAGGTTGATGTCTTCTCCATTATGTGACTGAAAGATAATATTGGAAAAATACCCTATGTTTTAGGTTTGTTATCTCCCTTTGCTCTGTCTATTCTAAAAATATGTGTATTAGTCATGCTAATTAACAATGTCTAAGACAATTTTTATAAGTAGGTGGATTTTCAATAACTTTAAGATTGTGAGTGAAGATCTAAAGATTTGGGAGTGACAGGCATGGGGTGAATAATGACTTGGGAAGTGAAGGAATGAAGAACTATAGCATAAGACTTTTATAATTAAAGTCAAATTATCCTTTTTCTTCCTTTTGCCTCTTTTGTACATAATCTTTCATATCTTCTAGTCCATTTCATGTTTGTCAATTTAATTCTTAGACTTACTCCAAACCCTAAAAGGTCATTAGTAAAATTTTGCCTTCCTTTAATATGTGTATTCAGCATGTCCTTAACTTAACCTACATATCTTCAGACTTTCACATGGGATTGAATCTCATATCAGTAAGAGAACCATAGAAACACCCTTAAAATCACCTGTACTAGGACTAAAGCTCTTTTATAACATATCGCCGTAATAATTCTCATAAAAAGCAAAACTGAAATAAAAATAAGCATACAAATGGTAGGGATTTACTCAAAGCAAATGTCCATAAAGCCATTAAAAATAAACTGGTGCAAAAATTTTAATTCAGCTCAACAAATATCCATTACATTCTAGAAGGTGGGAGACCCTCAATAGAAGAAGAAGAGCACATTCAGGTCTTAGGACATCTGAGGCCCCGTTTCTGGACCTAGGACCATTTGTTTTACTGGTTTTACATCTGCTGGAACCATGTTAGATTAGGGAATTAGTTTTTGTTGGTGTTCTGTCCACACCCTTTTACTAAGCAGTGCTTGAGGGTAAATATCTTGGAAATCCTCACTGTATTTCCTCAGCTCCCCCATTCTCATGCCTTGTATTCATAGTCTTAGCAGACACAGGAAATAACCCCTTTCAGAAGGGATTGGACTTAGCCGTAGGCAGATGGACTCTCTATGAATTCCTGCTTTGAAATCTTGTTGTATCTGGTTTCAATAGAAAAATAATATTTGAATTGCACAGATTAGTACAATCAAGCCATGGTGATAATAGAAGCACTCAGAAAATGAGTTATAGATAAATTTAGCCAGAGGTGCAATTATATTTTGTACAGGTAATAAGGGGCCCCTTTGAAACAAAACCAAACTGATCACTTCATTATCTGATTAGATTGTTCTCTTTGTGCTCAGTTGATCAGTTAAGTCTCTGCCAAGTCTCAAAACACATTTAGAAAATCAAACAAGGTGCAGAGAATAGAAACTAAACAACACTTTCCTATCTTGTACAGACAGTGCTAATTGACCTTTTTCCTGTTACTTTCAAGACAATTAGGAAAGATAATTGTAGCTTAAGAAACGTAGGGCAAGCTGGAGGGAAGAGTAACAGAACAGATGGTAACAGGCATATATTATGCATTAGGAAAGTCCAGTTATACCACTTGTGAGCAGGCCTCTGATATCAGAATTGAAAGATGAGTTTTACAAATACAGTGTCAGGCAAGGGGTGTCGTACAGGGCTTAGAAAGTTCAGATTTCTAACTTTGTGATAAATCCTTTGTCATAAAATTAGATGAACGTCTATGGCCTCCATTTATTTCAGAGAGAATCACTGTGGCATCTGTCATAGCATATTTCTGAGGGTCAAACCACACATTCTTTTGAACTGAGGCCAGAGCAGGCAAATGCTTCCATTTGTAAAGAAAAAATGATAGATGCTGTCTTGGGGAGCTGTTATAGTTGCTGTACACGTGTCAGCATGCTTGGTTTTTGAACATTAACACCATACGCGGCATTTGGTTTCAGAATGCAGTAGGCTGAATCATGCTGGGAGAGAAGATGCTTTGCATATTTTTTTTTGTGCCTAAAATTGAAACAGGCAAACTGGTTTGGGTATGGTTAGGTAGAGGTCTTTTTTCTCCCTTCAAGCTTGTAATGATGCAATAAATTTTCCTCCCTGGTTGTAGAGAAGTTCGATGTTCTGTCCTGCCATTCTCTCTAAGCAAATCTGTGATTCATTTATTTCATGAATGGAGAAGGAAGATGAGCTCAGGAGTTTCGTGACCCTAAGCATAGGGGTTTGGCATCCCACATTTTACTAGTTACTAGACGTGGGAGTTAGCTAAATTACCAACCTCTCTGTTCCTCAATTTCTCTGTAAGAAAAAGAAGTTAGTAATAGCCTCCTCACTGGGTGATTGATGCTGTGTACTACTTAACCCATAATAATCTTTTACTTTATATATTTATAATAGTATTTCTCACATACATAACAGTATTAAAATGTTATGAAGAAACATTAAGAAAAAATAGGAAACATAATATCCTTAAAATATTTGAACTGAAAGGGTAAAGTTTCTAAGCTGCAAAGCCTGAGTTAAAATGTAAAGGACCAGGCATTGTAAACCTGCTTCTAAACTGCAAAGCCTGGTTTAAATTCCTGTAGCTGTAAGGACAATGCCCGGAACTGCCCAGTACATATTCCCCCTGACCCTCTGGTTGTTTAATAACATAAGACCCTGTGCAGCTTGTCACGTAGGCATTCAAGGCCCAAACCAATCAGTTTGAATGTGTACCCCGCTTAGGAGTGACCAATCACCCCCACCCGCCCTGTTCCCGCCAATGAATGTACTAATCAAGTCTAAGAATTGTTGTTTGATTTTCCCTCGGTGTATGGTGATTTGTTAAAGGAGACTGTGATGTGTGTAAAGTCCCCGCCCTCCCCAAAAAGTGTACTTAAGCACTGCTCAACACCTGCATGAGGCTCTGTGCTGCTCTCTCTCTCCTTGAGTGGGTACAGAGCCCCAGCATGCTGGATCAATAAATCCCCTTCTGCCAATTGCATGAGTGGTCTCTTGGTGGTCTCTTCCTTAGACACTTCACCGGTCCCTTACAGAACCAATATTTACAAAGCATCTAATGTTGCTAACCATAGATTCCTGATGGTGATAGAAAAGAAATTATGGACTCTGACTTTTTAAAAATTACATCCTAGTAACAAACACCATATGGGTGGATTTCAGCCCAAATGTCCTTGGGAGAGCACCCCCATGAAAAATAAGCTGGACTACTGTGCCATCGTCATGTTCCACCCAACCATTGAGTCAACCATGAAGAACATCGAAGACAGTTTGTTAGGGCTGCTGTAACAAAGTACAACAGACTAGGTGGTTTATAAACAACAGAAATTCATGTTTGTTTATGGTGGACATAAAAACCAATAAGCCTAAAATTTTGTGCCTAAAATTGAAACAGGCAAACTGGTTTGGATATGGTTAGGTAGAGGTCAATCAGGCTGTAATGAAGCTCCAGAACATCAGTGTGACCAAGGTCAACATCCTGATCAGGCCTGATGGACAGAGGAAGACATTCGTTCCACTGGCTCCTGATTATGATGCTTTGGATGTTTCCAACAAAATTTGGGTCATCTAAACAGAGTCTAGCTGGCAAAGTCTATGCACATTATTTTCAACATAAAAGTACAACCTAGTAACAAATACTGAAAAGGAAAATATTTATAGCTCATTTTCTAGTCTTCCAGCTACCACTCACACATGGGCTCTAGTAACAGTATAAGCCATGTGCTGTGTTTTCACCAAAAACCAAGGACAGACTTACCCTTAAAGAAGAGTTGTGTCTTTTTGACACTTTTCCTTCAGAGTTAGGTAGGGCTTAGTTTGTTAGGGCTGCTATAACAAAATACAGCAGACTAGGTGGTTTATAAACAACAGAAATTCATTTCTCGTGGTTATAGAGGCTGGGAAGTCCAAGGTCCGGGTGCCAGCACATTTGGTGTCTGGTGAAGGACCGTTGCCTGGTTCATAGATGACTGTTGTATTGCATGTCAGAGGGACAAACAACTATTCAAGCCTCTTTTATAAGGGCACTAATCCCTTAATGAAGGTCCTGCTTGTATGACCTAAACCCTACTATAGTCCCTCACATCCTAATACTTTCACGTATAAATGTGAATTTCAACATATAAATGTTGTGGAGACACATTCAAATCCTAGACTTCAGCTCCTGGTCTCCCTAAGTTCATCTCACAGGCAAAATGCATTCATTCCATCTGAAGACTCTCTAGCCATAACTGATTTCAGCATCAATTCAGATGTCTAAAGTCTAGTCTCATCTAAATCTCATCTGAATCAGACATGGGAGAGACTCAAGGTACAGTTTACTCTAAGACACACTGCACTCCAGCTGCAAACTTATGCAACCAAGAAGTTATATACTTCCAAGATACAGTGATGGGAAGGCATAGGATAGCATAAGAAGCAGGGAAGAAGAAAGGCCTGACAGGTTCCACACGAGGCTTTGTGTGACCCTGCTCACAAAAGTGAGAGAAGACCCACTGCTGGCAGTTGAGTGCCTGGGCCCCATACATAAGGGGGTCCTCTCTGGTGGCCCCATCTTCCCATTTGTGCCTTGGCATACCACCAAGATTCTTCCAAGCTGGAATCCTATAGAAGTAGCTTTCCTAGTATAGGGTTGTGGGAGTAGCCCTGTTCCCATGACTCTACTAGGCATTGCCCTGTTGTGAACTCTTTGATAACATAGTACTTGCTGAAACTCTTGCATTTGGGCCTGTGGTAGGAGAGACAAGACAGCCCTGATGATTTCTGAATGAGCTTCTAGGTCACTCTTCCATTGTCTTAGACAATACACCTTTACTTGTCTTTTGATGGCTGTCTGTCAGATGCCCAGTTGGGTCTTATTCTTCCTTTTCTCTCCTGAACAAATTTATTATTTTCAACATGTATAGTATAAAGATGTTTAGAATCTTTAAATTCTGCTTCCATTTCAAGTAACAATTCCTGCCTGAAATTATTTCAATCTTAACATTGTACTGTAAATAGTCAAGAGAATCCAAGCCATACCTTATACACTTAGACCTTTTCTCATATATCCAATTTCATCTCTAACAAACTCTATCCTCCATAAAATATTAGAATAGAAACCCAGTTTTGAGGAATTCTTTGCCACTTTATAAGAAGTCCAATAACATGTTCTACATTACCATCTGAGATTACATCATAATGGCCTCTGTTGTTCATGTTTATACCTACTTTCTTTTCAGAATTATTTAAATACTCTCTTAAAAGATTAAGGCTTTTTTTATAGTTTTCCTCTCCAGAGCCTACACCAGAATTATCCTTAATGGTAATATAGGCTTTTTCTGGCACACACTTCAAAACTTATCCAGCCTCTACCCATTACCTGGTACTAAAGCTACTCCCACCATTTTAGGTGTTTGTTATAGCAGCACCTCCACTGCTCAGTATTGAAATTCTGTCTTAGTCTGCCCAGGATGCTATAATCAAATACTACAGACAGGGTGACTCAAAAACAGCATGAATTTATTTCTCACAGCTCTGGAGGCTAAGTCCAAGTTGAGGGTAACAGCAGACTTAGTGGAAAGATGCCTGTCTTTTTTACTGTGTCTTCCTATGACACGAGAAGGAAGTAACACTTTCAGGCTTCTTTTATAAGAACACTAATCTTTATGTGGGCTGCATCTCATTACCTGATACCTTCCCCAAAGCCCGACACCTAACACCATCATCTTGAAAGCTAGGATTTCAAAAGATGAATTTTAGGGAGACAGAAACATTCATACCATAGCAACACTCTGGATGCTCATCCATGGTCCTGCTCCTGTTGTGTCTAATGGACCGGAGGGCCCTTGTTCCGTATTGAGTGGCTGAGAAAACTAGCTAAGGATTCAGGCACATTCTATCTCTGCCACTGCCTACTTCATTATATTAGATAGAAATAATAACCAGCCTCTTTGAGTTTAATTTTTTCATCTGTACTACAAGTATTTAGCTCATAGTATTGTTAGAAGGGTCACGTGATCTAATACTTAGCATAAATCTTTGCTCTTAATAATCTTTCTAGCATATTTTATAAAAAATAGTAAGAAAAGGCCTAGAAAAATGGAATTTATGAACAGAAATACATATGGAGGAAGAGAAAATACAAAATCAGTTTTTTGGGTTTTGTCTAAAAGTAGAATTCAGCCAGTTCATCAAGTAGCAAATTCAGAAATCGTCGGGGCTTTCCAAACACAGGTCTAAAAGTAGCATTGTTTAGTAGAGAGGTGAACTATTAATGGTGACAGATAACTGTCTTCTCTAATGTGTAACATAGGATGAGTCATATAATCTCTGTTTTTGAGTTAGTTTCCTGATTAGCTAACAACAGTGGCCTCATAGGGTTGTTACCATGATTATATGGGGTGTTCTGTGCAAAGTGAGCAGCTTGATATCTGATATGATAAATACAAAATATATTCTTTGAAAGGTTGCAGCGCAGTCCCACAAGTGGGGTCAGAACACAGTAATTTTTAATTTTTTTAATTCTTTTTAGTTATACATGACAGTAGAATGTATTTTGACATATCATACATACATGGAGTATAACTTCCCATTTTTGTGGTTGTACACATGTGTAGTTACACTGGTCATGTATTCATATGTATGTATGTGTATATATATACATACACATACATATTATATTATATTGTACATAACTTCATATATATGAAGTTATGTACAATTCATTCTACTGTCTTTTCCATTCCCATCACCTATATCTCCCTGTTTCCCCTGCTCTACCCTGTCTTATATGGTGAACCTTCACACACCCTTCTCCCATATCTGTTGTGAGTCAGCATTTGCATATCAGAGAGAACATTTAGCCTTTAGTTTTTTGGACTGACTCATTTCACTTAACGTGATATCTCCAGGCCCATCCATTTACTGACAAATTCTATAATTTCATTATTCTTTATGGATGAATAATATTTCATTGTGTATATGTATTACATTTTCTTTATCCATTCACTTGTTGAAGGGCACCTACTTTGGTTCCATAGCTTGACTATTGTTAATTGAGCTGCTATAAACATTGATGTGGCCACATCATTATAGTATGCTAATTTTAAGTTCTTTGGTTATATGCTGAGGAGTAGGATAACTGAGTCAAATGGTGGTTCTATTCCAAGTTTTCTGGGAATCTCCATACTACTTTCCAGAGTGATTGCACCAATTTTCAGTCCCACCAGCAATGTATGAGTGTATTTTTTATCACAACCTTGCCAACGTTTATTGTTACTTGTATTTCGATAATTGCCATTCTGACCAGAGGTGAAATCTCAGTGTAGTTTTAATTTGCATTTCTCTAATTGCTAGAGATGTTGAACATTCTTTCATATATTTGTTGACTGATCATATTTCTTCTGTGAAGTGTCTGGCCAGTTCCTTAGCCCATTAATTTATTGGGATATTTGTTTTGTTTTGCTTTGTTGGTGTTAAGTTTTTTGAGTTCTTAGTATATCCTGGAGATTAATGCTCTATATGAGATGCAGGTGGCAAATATTTTCTCCCATTCTGTAGAGATTCACATTCTTGGTTGTTTCCTTTGCTATGAAGAAGCTCTGTAGTTTGATAATATTGATACCATCCCATTATTGATTCTTGAATTTACTTCTAATACTTTAGGAGTCTTGTTGAGGTCCTAAGCTGATATGATGGAGATTGGGCCTACTTTTTCTTCTAGTAGGCATAGGAGCTAGCCAACACACTCTTGAAAATAAAGCCTAAAACTCAAAAGAGAAATTATCCTTGAAGGTGAGCATTTGGGTAATCAAAAACATGAAAGGTATTTTGTAAGCTTTTGTTGCCTTCATGACCACAATGACTGACAAGAATGACATAGAGGAGGAAAAGTTCATTTGGGGTTCATGGTTTTAGAGGACTCAGTCCATAGATAGCTTATTCTATTGCTCTGGGCCCAAAGTGAGGTAGAACATCAAGGCAGAAGGATGAGGAGGGAGAAAGCAGCTCAGGACATGGCCCCAGGAAGGGGAGGGGCAGAGGAGAGAGAGAGAGAGAGAGAGAGAGAGAGAGAGAGAGAGAGAGAGAGAGAGAGAGAGAGAGAGAGAGAAGAGGAAGAGGAGGAGGAGGAGGAGGCAGAGGGAGTGCTGTGCTCACCAGGGGTAAAATATCAACTCCAAAGCCACACCTCCAGTGATTCAGCTCCTCCAGCTATCCCTGCCTGCCTACAGTTACCACCCAGTTAATCGAATCAAGTAGATGAATGAAGTGACTAGATTAAGGCTATCATAACCCAATCATTTCACCTGTAAATTTTTTTTGCATTGTTTCACACATGAGCTTTTTGGGGATACCACATACCTAAATCATAACAAGTAATCTGTGAGAAAACCATGATAGCATGTAAGATTATAAGAAAAAATAGCAATGGGTCCCATTCTTGGCTGTTCATCTCTATGCCAAGTAGGACACATGTGATTTGGGATTCCTAGGTTCTTCTTCAAACACATTGTCAGATAATCTCCACAGTTAGGATCACAGATGAGGCAGATGCAGCTACCTTTGCATGACTAAGAGAAAAAAAAAATTAAAGGAGGCAAAAGGATTCCTAAGAAAAGGACCAAAAGGCTTGAGGAGGCTAGACGTTTGTGAGGTACAGGACAAGAGAAAGGGAAGTTTAAATAAAGAGACAACAAATGGACACATTTTAGAAAAAAGAGTCAAAGAAAGTTTAAAGTTTAAGCAGAAGAAATTAAATTGCTTGTATCTGGCATACGATTTTAATAAACTTAGTGTAAGTAGATCAAACATGAGAACAGATTTCCCTTGCCAACATAAAAGAGAAAAATCAGTAAAAGAAAATAGGTATTTGTTACAGTAGTGCCTCTACTGCTCACTACTAAATTTGGTATTAGGGATTGAAAATATATTTGCCCCCCAAAAGAAGCTTTTAAAAAATCTTCCCATTTAGCTTTGGTCCATGAAAACAATTTGCATCTGAATCATGAATTCATATATCAAACAAAAAAAATATCAGAAAGTCTTTATAACTATCACATCACTGCTAAGTTGTTACTGCTGATAAAGTATGGAAGAATTTTTTTTATATGCTTCTTATAGAGTCATACAAGATATTTCTCCTCCTGGTCACTTGAAGCTTACAGGGTTAGACTTAATAATGCCTTGTTTGGGGTATTTGCAGATGTTCTAAGAAGTATTGAGTGACATGGCCCGCTCAAAATGCAACAATCAGAAGCCTACTACAAGGTTGCACTTTGGGACAGATTTTAAAGGGAGGAGACTTTAAATGCAAAACCTCCTGTAAGAGAAAGATTAAAAACCATTAGCTTCCTTCACTGTTCCTTTGCTTTTCTAGGTGTATGCTTATACATTCACATCCTATCATTGATTTATACTTTTGTTGGAACATTGCACTGAGAATATTTTAGAGGCCTCTCTGTGACCAGAATGATCAATGAGGACTTTGAGAGTTTCTGTGTTTCAGGATGTATCATTCAAATACCCCTGGAGAGAATGTTTAACATTTCCTTAAAATTAGTATGAGTTTCCACTAGGGCTACGGTTTTACCAACCAAGAGACAAATATCATAGATCTCTCCAGCTTGCATAAAATGTTTACCCCTTTTAACCTGTCATTGTTGTTATATACTTGTTCAGGGTAGAGGCTTCTATAAAATAATGTATTAATTCTAGAAAATATTAACAGTGCTTCCTGGAATTTGAACTCTAAATTATCTTGGGAATATAGCTTTGTTTGTTTGTTTGTTTGTTTGGGTACTAGAAATTGAGCCCAGGGTCACTTTACTACTTTACCAGTCCTTTTAATTTTTTATTTGAAGACAGGATCTCACTAAATTGCTGAGGCTGGCCTTAAACTCGCCGATCTTCTTGTCTCAGACTCCTGAATTTCTGGGATTACAGGTGTGTGCTACAAAGCCCAGCTGGAATATGGTTTTTAAAGCCAAAGAGGAGCCAGACAGACTTGGAACCATTATTTGACTGACTAAGTTGTGGATTAGTTGATTTATGAAATATATTTTCAGTGTTACAAATCATTCTGAAGGTAGTACCACCATAGTGCATTTCCAAGGCTACAGATTTCCTGATGGTTTGGTTGACAAGTTGTATTTTCCCTTCTCTTCAAAGGGAAGATGACTTAGAATAATCAGGCCCAAGTTGAACCTTTTCTTTTTGAACAATCATCCCATAAACCTTGCCAGAAACTATATAAGCATAGTTCCAATTCATTGCTACTTAACAGGGTGAGGTTTTAGGCTTTCATGTTCATTGATAAAAATTGAGATGGAGTTTCAAGTCAGCTTCCAAGAGAAAAGCAGTAAAAATTTAGGGATCTTGGAATGTTTAAAAATGATGTCTTCTGTGAAGTCATTATGCATCTGTTAGAATATACCAAATCAAACTTTGGTGTTTGGTATGTGACCTTTGAGGTGCCTCATAATCATATCTTTGTAGGGCAAAAATACTTGGAATGAAGTAGGTGATGCTTGTTAAATTCATCAACTTGGTATTGAATTTACTCTCTCATTTAAAAACACTTGGTGCATGAATGATATATTCCTGTTGATAATCTAACAATATGATATATATTGTTATGATATATTGATTTATATATATGTATATCCATAAATATATATACACACGTATGTCTATCTATATATGTTAGATACATATGTAACTAAATATAGTTACATATGTATATGCATTCACAGACATACATATATATATATATATATATATATATATATATATATATATATATATATGAAATAAACTTATGTGTCCCTGTATTCTGGGACCATTCATTCAGTAGAGATATTCAGATTGACAAATAAGATAATTCAGGAAGATATAAGTGGAGAAAGAAAATATACTTCTTTAAAAATAGATTTTTAAGATATTTTTAGTTGTAGATGGACCCAATGCCTTTATTTTACTTATTTTTATATGGTGCTGAGGATTGAGCCCAGTGCCTCACACATGTTAGCATGTGTTTTGCTACTAAGCTACAATCCCAGCCTTGAAAATACATATTTAATGAGAATAAATGAAGGAATATGTGCATGAAAAAGTGGCCTAAAATTAACTGGTGAACTTTTAATATAAACCAATTCTTTGAGTAGAGGTTAAAAAACAAAGAAACAAAACAAACCAAAAAAACAATCTTAAGTTAGAGCACAATTTTTTCATTTATTTTATTATTCTAACTTTTTTATTATTTCAGATTATGTTAAGGCTAGATGAAGGGACAGCTTGGTAAACACAAAACTGGGTTACTAAAGTAAAGTTGCATAATGCTGCTTCTTGGAACTGTTTAAAAATAGAGAATACTCCTGTGAATTGCAAGGTCTAAGTGAGAATCTGCCTGGAGGCAGGGAGATAGGCAGGGTGACCTCAGAAGACTCCTTCACCAAAGCTTCTAGTTTTGTTTTCCTCCTCAGAAGTTCGAGCAACTGCAAAGTTGGATGGTCTGTAACCATCAGCTACCCAGGGGTCCAAGGCTTCATAACCACACACATGTGAAGCTCCCTGATTCTGGCGTGTAAATAAGCACCTATTTTTCTCTTACCCATTTGCAGCATCAGTTTAGCTGGGAACCCTTTCCTCCTTCTCTCAAACATAAATCTCATTTAGAAGAAGATTCTTTAGCGCGGAACAGTGGTTTTTTGTGGTAGGTAGGAGAAGGTCATTAAGAGCCAGCTTCTAAATGTAGCCTTCTTGAAGAACCATCCCTTATAATAAAGATCAAAGTCAACGGAAAAGTGAAGGCGTTTTCTGTCTGCACAGAGTACTGACTTTGTCTACAACAACGCTTGGGTTCCATGTCTTTCTAAGAACTTTCATTATTCATCCTGATCATCTATGAAGAGAAAGATGTGGTCATCTCAAACTATATTCCACAAACAGATTTTCAAGAAAGTTCATTTGTTTATTGTTTATAAATCAAAATCACTGTGACTTCAAGGTTCATGCTACCAGCTAGTGGTAAAGAGGAATATTAAATATTATTTGGGTTGCTTTGCCAGAGTTGTGTGACATTCCTGAAGGCAGTGTCATGGTATTGGGCATGTTCACAGGACTCATTGTCCATCCACAGTACCAATGAGATGCCCTCTGTACCAGTCTCCATATTCCCTTTGGACATAACTTTGCTACTCTCGTGCTCTGCTTGGAGAAAAAACAATTATGGGGAAAATTAAATTCCTGTGCCTAAGATTTTACTTCCTTAGAAACACCAAGAAAACCATCTCCTTTCAATTCTTGCTGACTCCTTGAGTTATCAGTAACAAAGCTTAAAAGGCCTCTCTCCCTGTCTCTCCCCCTGCACCCCTCTCTCTCTCTTCCTCTCTCCCTCTCCCCTTCTCTCCCTCCCTCCCCCCCTCTCTTTTTCCCTAAATCTCTTTCTCTTTCCTTTTCCTGCTCTTGAAGCCACTCACTGTCTAATTGTTTTACAAGTTTTATAAAAGACTAGAAAAATATTTGAAGTAGTTTCTGTTTTCTCTGTAGACATGTGACTAGTGCTTGCCTTCTAGCTTGCAATGGGGAAATGGAAAAAAGATGACGAACCAATACAAGTTGATCTCAGTAAATTGTCTTTATACAAAAGCATCCTAAGTGTTGAGAAGGGAGAGAAAGAGATATAAAGAACATTTGATTTGGTAAAGATCAGAAGAATATGGAAAACATAGTATCTTAATAGGTCATATTTCCCTTTTAACTATTTTCAGCTATATCATCTGTCCATATCTGATTCATCTATATCTTCCCTTTTCTTTTCCATTCATATCTTAAAAATTACTTAGAAACCTAATGCAGTTTTTCTTTTTTCTTTTTTTATTGAAATAATTTATCCTCTCCTGACACACAAATTCTACTTGCAGTTTAGTGAAGTATCTTCTATGTTAAATATAGGCATGCTCCCAGCCAAGCCTTCCTCAGCAGCAAGGTAGTGGGCCAAATTCTCTAATATTCTACATCAAAATGTTAGGGCAGCCCAAGATGGTTTGGCTGCTGAGATGAAATAACCCATGACTGAGAACCCATCTGTTAGAAACTTAAGCAGCTGAGGAAGATTTGTTGGTGGCCAGGAAAAAGAACTACTATTAAGCAGATTAGTGCTGGAAGAAATGCAGCTGCCACCACTCAGGTCTTTGCCGTCATTTTAGAGGCTGACTTTGAATCTGGGTTGTGGGCCATTGCATTCTGATGATTGTATTTCTCCAAAACTCTCGCCATGCTGTGGATCCACAGCCTCCATAGGAAGAGACATATGAAGAGGCATGTGATAAGAAAATGTACTAATTTATGGTTGCCATGTGTAGACTATTCTTAGAGAAGAAGAGGAAGAAGAAAAGAGCCCATAGATGCCAGGCTCTGACTGAGACAGAGTCCCAGCCAGACTCTCAGGTTGAAGAGAATTTCAAGCTCGTACAGGGCTGCAAGTCTGATTTTGCAGTGAGGTGAGATTACTATTGTCCACAATCTCAAAGATGAAAGAAATCAAGCCCATAGTTCTGGAGGACTTATTGGGCCTGTGAGTGGTGGGTCTTGTCTTTCAAATATTAAGGACCCTAGCTATAAGATCCCCTAATAACTATTTTCTGGTCAAGAAAAGACTCTGCATAGTAAAGATGTATGGTAATGGTTGGCCCTGTTTAGATCAGGGACTGGCCAACATTTTTTTTTTATTGGTGCATTATAGTTGTATATCTTGATGGGATTTGTTGTTACATATTTGTACATGCACAATTTTTTTTTTACTAATATCACTCCCTAGCATTTCCCCCCTCTCCTTCCTTCCTCTCACCCCTTGGTCCCTTTCCTTTACTGATCTCCCTTTGATTTCCATCTATCCCATCTTTCTTTTCCACTTTCCTCTCTAGTTTCTGCATATGAGAGAAAACTTTGGGTCCTTGGCCTTCTGAATTTGACTTATTTCACCTAACATGATTGTCTCTAGTTTCGTCCATTTTCCTGAAAATGCCATAATTTCATTTTTCTTTATGGCTGAATAAAACTTCATTGTGTATACATACCACATTTTCTTAATCCATTCATATGTTGGTGGACACCTATGCTGGTTCTATAGTTTGGCTATTGTGAATTGTGCCACTATAAACATGGATATGCATGTAACACTTAGTATGATGACTTTAATTCTTCAGGGTAAATACCGAGAAATGGTATAGCTGGGTTTTGGTTTGTTCTATAAAAATTTAGATAGTGAATATTTTAGGACTTGCTGCCCACACATTAGCCTCTATCTCTTTCTCTGTTTGTTGCACACCCATCTCTAATGATAGTTTTCTTTATTTCATTTACAACAAAAAAAAAATGTATAATCTGTTTCTATCTTGAAGGTTGTTCAAAACAGGACCTGGGCTGGATCTCAACCTCAGGCCATAGTTTGCCAGTCCCTAATCTAGAGTATTTTAGGTCCAGACTATATGTAGCCAGAAAGATCAGATTGTTAGGAAGATGCAAGGAGGAATGAGTGGTGGGAAAGCCTGGAATGTTCTGGAAGGCCACACTTCAGGGGCATGGAGGTGGGGGACTGGTGTTGTGCAAGGTCCTTGTAAGTGACAGAATATCTTCGTTTTCATAGTCAGAAACAGCCCAGAGACAATTTTTCCAAACTGAAGACCTAGTGCTGAGTCTATGAATCAAGGAAATTGGCAGTTAAAATAAACACTGGGCACTTACCCTCTGGGTAGCTACAGGTCTGTTTTTCATGGTGTTGCCTAGGTGATTTCAATTCATATCCTTTAAAAAAATGTCATGAAAGATTTTTTTGTCTGGGTCTTATCAGGCACAGGCATGTGACTCTGGATGGACTCTAGTTCCCTACTACAAAATTGATAACCTTGACAAAGTATGCATTTGTCTATCTGGAATTAGTCTATTTTCCTCCCCTTTGTCACTATTTCTAATGGACTAGTCAAGACCCAATGGCATTTGTGTCTTCAATTTTTTTTCTTAATCTGAAAATTCAATTAATTTCCTCTACGGGTTTGAAGATGACTTCTCTCCCTCATCCCCTGGTGTTATTCCTTATCTGTTGTGTACAAACAGGTCAAGCTACCTGATTTGCAGGGTCCAGTGCAAAATTAAAATATGGGATCCTTTGTTCAAATGTTATTAATAATTTCAAAATAACAGCATCAGAGCATAAAACCAAGCTTGGGAACCCTCTGAGCCTGAGGCCCTGAACCACTGAACAGGTAGCATCACCAGAGGGATGCCATTGAATTCAAGTAATAATAAGTGCCAGCTCTCATAAGGTTCAAATATACTCCTAAAGCACAAGAATTAAAACCAAAAACTAATATATGGGGTGCAATTACATTTAAAGCATCTACACAGCAAAGGAAACAATTAAGATCATGAAGAGAGAGCCTGGGAGACCTTTGCCACCTCCTCCTCAGACAGGGGATTAATATCCAGATTACATAAAGAACTCAAAACCTAACATCAAGAACAACAACAAATAACCCAGTCAATAAATATACAAAAGAACTAAACAAACAGTTCTCAAAAGGAGAAATGTAATGTCTCACAGATACATGAAGAACAGTTCAACATCTCTAGAAATTAGGGGAATACAAATGAAAACTACATTGATATTTTTATCTCACTATAGTCAGAATGGAAATTATCAAGAATACAAATAATAATAAATGCTGGCAAGGACATGAAGAGAAAAGGTACACTCATACACTATCAGTGCGACTGCAAATTAGTACAACCACTTTGGAAAGCAGTATGAACATTCCTCAAAACTAGGAATATAGAACTACCATATGACCTAGCTATCCCACTCCTTGGTATACATCCAAAAGAATATAAAATCAACATGCTATAGGGGTATAGCTACATCAGTGTGTGTAGCAGCACTATTCACCATAGCCAAGCTATGAAACCAGCCCAGATCCCTATCAACAGATAAATGGATAAAATGTGATTCATATATACAATTTAAGTTTTACTTGGCCATAACGAAGAATGAAATTATGGCATTTGCTGGTAAATGGATGGAAATGGAGAATATCATGCTAAGTGAAATAAGCCAGGCTCAGATAATCAAGGGTCAAATGTTTTCCTTCATATGTGGAAGCTACACTTATAAGAGGGAAAGGGATCTCATGAAAATAGAAGGGAGATCAGTGGAGTAGAAGAAGAGGTTTGAAGGGGAGGGAGGAAGGTCAGGAATAGGGAGAAATAGTGGAATGAAACTTAGCCAAACTATCCTGTGTGCATATATGAATATATCACAGTGAATTATACCTTTATGTGTATCTCCAATGCACTAATTTAAAGGAACGACAGTAAAATCAATCTAACATAGTTTCCAATGTACATGGTATTGGAAATGTGTATATGAAAACAATACAGTGAATTCCACCACCATGTACATCTATAAGAATGGGACTTTAACTAGAATAAGATATTCCATGCTTGTATAATTATAACAAAATGGATTCTGCTGTCATAACTAAAAAGAATGAACAAATTAAAAAAAACTAAAGTAAAATGATGAGTAGAGGAAAGGAAACAAGGGAAAGGAAAAAGGAAGGGAAAGAAGAAATAGTAGGGACTGAATTGGAGAAAATTAAATTTTTGCCTGTATAATTATGCTAAAAAGAACCCCAGTATTATGTGTAGTTGTAATGTACTAATAAAAATTTTAAAAAATTAAATGAAGCAAACTATGCAAAAATAATTTACCAGACATTGTTCAATATCTTTCTTCACAAATAATTTTTTTGTTGTAAGCTCTGTAAATGTTTTCTTAAATATGTTATATATTTTGGACTATTTTCCTTCTCCTACTTTTGTAGATAAATCAAGAAACTATCCTTGGATTTCTTCTGTGATCTTGACTGTGCTGGGCTCATGCCTGATAGTATTTATCATCTAATTATTGCTCAGTATAAGGGCTAATATTTAATTAGTTGGAAAAAAATTCTCCTCTTATGATGTATTATATTAGGGCAACATAGAAATGTACTCAACTTTTTCTGTTTGTTTTGATCATAAAAGTTTTGTTAACTTCTCTGAAACAAAATTAATATGCACACCTCTATTTATTTGAGGTATGGGATTCATTTGACTTTTTTACATCTGTGATAATAACAAACCGAAGTTTTTTTTTCAGCACTCAGATGGAATAGTAGTTTAAGCACTGTTTATGCACATGAAATAAAATACAGGGACTAATTGAATTATTGGCCACCTCAAAGCATGTCTGAAATTGATTCAAACCCAAATACCACAGGACTATGGACTAAGGAACTAACAGACCATAAATACCTTCAGTCAACTTAAATTATATATGTATAAGCAAAATTACAGTTAGTGTCAAAGGTCTAGGTTTGTTAGGAGGTAATTATTTTTCCTTCTTGGTAATGATCAGAATTGCTGAAATGCATAATAACTACTCAAAGGGCTATGAAATTCAGATAAATTAGCAATACATACTTGACATTTCTTTTCTATAATCCTTTTGGCTTTGCCACTTCTGTATCTGTTTAAATTTTATTTTATTATTGCTATTTTATAGCATGTCTTGGGATAATTTCAAAATAGTGTTCTTCAAACACAGCATTTTTAGTTCAATGCAGAAAATTTGGAGGTGATTTTTAAAGCAAGTATTGATAGTCTGTTCCAATGATATAAAATAGATTTATATCCATTTAGAACATTCACATTGTTAAATTAATAAAATGTTATGAGGTAGATTTTCTGGTATAAAATAAGAGCATGCTTTCCATATATAAATATTAATATAAGTATTTTTATATGTGCTTCAGAATGTGGAGAGATTCCTCCATTAATGAAGATTCAAAAATGATTACAAAATCTTGAAGACTTATCAAAAATTTGATCAGTTTGTACTCTAGAACTCAAGTGATATAAGAATGGTGAATAAGAATGGTTTCCTCTTGACACATTTTGAAGCAGAGCCCCTTTAAAATTAAAAGCAACTTTAAAATTGAAAGCAACTTCCTCTTAACTACTTTTCTGCATCCAAAATTTCTTCTTGCTGAGAACAGAAACTGGGAAAGTACCCCTGGCCCGGCAGCCACCACAGAAAGGAATTGTAATGTATTTCTGACAAGCATACAAGATAAATCTACTTTTATGTATATTTCCTGCCTTTTGTCCAACTATACCCCTTCTCTTATAAAAGCTGTTTGTCCCCCTTAATTATCCTTCTCCCAAGAGGCAGATGTGAGATTTAAAAAAAAAAAAAAAAAAGTCTTCTCTATTTTCTCCAAGGCCAGCTTTGAATGAACCTGTTCCTGTCCCCTGTACGAACCTTTGTATCCTGAATGATTTTGGGGGATGATGGTGGTACTGGGGATTGAACTCAGGGGCACTCAACCACCAAGCCACATCCCCAGCCCTATTTTGTGTTTTATTTAGAGACAGGGTCTCACTGAGTTGCTTAGTGCCTTGCTTATGCTAAGGTCAGCTTTGAACATGTGATCCTTTTGCCTCAACTTCCTGAGCCACTGGGATTACAGGTGTGGGCCACTGCACTCGGCTGTGTCCCAAATTTTAGTGGAGTGAAATAGTTGAATCTTCGACCCACTGATAACAATTTGTTGAGCATTTTACTGAATGGAAGTGTGTGGTGCATTTCAGGGTATCAAGGAAGAAAAAAGAGATGGCTCTTGTTTTCACAGAGTTTAACAAGTTGAATAAAGAAAGGGTATATATAAGTTTAAAAGAATGCAGAAATTAAGTGCCAAATAAGCGTAAGAGTTCTGAAGAAGGAGACACTTTCCATTTTACCATTAACTGATAGGAAAGTGGCTATTTGCATTTCCTTATTGTGTACAAACAAATCTCTTTTCAACTAAGTTTTTGTTGTTGTTGTTTTTGTTTTGGTAATACATTCTTGGATGTTCATATACTACTTCCTGGGTATATGGGTAATTTATTATGTGCTCATTGGAGTAGCATTTCTCTGCATATCATTTCTTGATGTCAATATCATTCATGATAGTTGTTAAGTTTCTAGGATATCCTCTAAGCAGCATGGGGTACGCTTGGCAAGGAAATTTCGATGTGTCATTCCTACTTGGTAATGGCCCTCAGCAGTTAAGAATGGCATTTATTTATTTATTTATTTTAAACTCTTTTAACATTTTTTTTTCAGGTGTAGATGGACACAACACAATGCCTTTATTTTTATGTGATGCTGAGGATCGAACCCGGGTCCTATCCGTGCTAGGTGAGCGCTCTACCACTGAGCCACAATCTCAGCCCCAAGAATGGTATTTATTAAATTTCTTTTCTATAAAGTCTAACAGACTTCAGAGTTTACAATACATGAATTTTTGCTTTTTAAGTAACTATTTTGATGTTAAAACTCCCCAAAGTGGCCTATAGTTCATAACTCAGCTTTTAAAATCATGTTTATTTTGTGATTATTCTGGCATATACAGAATGAAATTGATAGCCACATGTGAGTGGTGGGAACATGAAGCTAAGGGAATAAGTCTATAAACTGGGCTCACTGTGCTGCTCCCACATGCTTCCTTTTAAAAAGCAGTTTGCCTGCAACCCTATCTGACTTAAATCAATAGGATATGTTACATTCCTCAGCAAACAACCTGTTATCTGTAGGAGCAATGTGGCTGGAAAGACTCCTCCCTTCCAATAAGAAAACATGTTATTCTGGAAGCGGGCAGAGGGTTTTTTGTGACCTTTCCACAGACCAGATGCCAGAACACAGGGAGATAGGATGACTAGAATTGGTCAACATGGACTGAAGTGACCCAAAGTTTCCTTGGATCTTTACCATGTTGTGCAGTAAGACCACACACTTTGGGGACTTGGAAGTCTGATGCAGTCCTGCTGTTAATCAAAAGTCAAGAGATGGACCTGGGTGGGACACTCTGAGAATTTCCCTGGGACTTCAAATTAAAACTGGAGGGCAGTAGAGATGCCCTGTCCTTTACCTTTATGGGAGGACTCACTTTCTCCCTTAAGCATGTCCCCCTTTTCCCCTTTTTCTATCCCATTTAATAAATTAATGTTTGCTACTCTGAGGAATATGTCTGATACCTTTCCAGCACAACCACAAGACCCCATAATAGGACCTCCATGACTGTGTGAGTTCCATGGTGGACCTTTGCTGTATTACAGATTCATAAGAATATTTGGAAGAAAGTTTTCAGTTTATCTTCTAAATATTTTATAAATGTCTTCAGAACACATTTGTGGCAGATATACTGACCAGGTTGGAGTAGATGATCCAGAGCTGTTTATGCAAGCAGGTCTGGAGCTTGCATGTGCTCAGGATCCCATCAAGGAGACCAGCACTTAAACAATTAACTGCAACCCAGGGCAAGTCCATGGGGTTATGAAGAATGCACTTTGAAATTACAAGATCAGGACTGATTAATTCTTGCAAGGGTTAGGAAAATCATTACAAAGAAGGTAATTTTTGAAATAATGTGTTTGGAAGGAGTGGAATTTCATCTTACAGAGATTAATGGCACTCGGAGTTGTATCCTGTGAGCAGAAGGAAAGAGAGTTGAAACTACTTTACAATGGTTTCTCTGATTTCAAGCCTCAATCTTTCTCTTTTTTTGGTTATCTGAGGTGTTTGATGCCTATGAGAAATATTTTAATAGTGAGGATCTTGATTTAAGAGATAGTAAATGTCTGTTTCCTTCCTCCTGTCCATTCACCTCCACTTGGAAAGCTCCTAGCCTCTCCACTTATTGGTGGGAAACAGTGCTTTTGCTTTTAATTAACTGTAAATCAGGCTATATTTACCTCTCTAAGGGGTGGGTCACATGGCACACTGGGATGAATGAGCACTGTCTCCCAGAAGGCTACTCCTTAAGCAAAAGTGAGACAAGGATGAGAAAGAGGTGGGAGACAGTAGCATCCTCAGAAAGACCATTTGTTTACTTCTGCCTCCTAGAAGACCAAAGCAGTGGGTACCTAGTTTCACCTTCTCTTCATAGTAAATTCTTCCATTTTTGGAGTGAACTAGAACTGGTTTTTGTGGTTTGCAATTGTGATATAGTAAGAAAGAAGAATACAAGCCCCTCAAGCAAGTTAAAAGTTGCAGATCAGTGGGATGAAAGAGGGTATGGTAAAGTCAAGGTTAAAGTTAGGGCTTACAGTAAAAATCATAGCTAAGGATGGTGGTGGAAGGTACCTGCTAGAGTTTCTTCCTATTGATTCTCCATGGTCTACTAAAAATCATATTTACTGATTTGGGTACAGTGCTTGGATGCCTGTAATCCCAGCTGCTCAGGAGGCTGAGGCAGGAGGATTGCAAATTCAAGGCCAGCCTTAACAATTTAGAAGGCCCTAAGCAACTTAGCAACTCTGTTTCAAAATTAAAAATTAAAAAGGGCTGGGGATGTGGCTCAATGGTAAAGTATCCCTGGGTTCAATCTCTAGAGCCAAAAAAAATCATATTTACTGACTCATGATTAGAGTTATGAAACTGTACCCAAGAATCCAGAATGCATTAGAAACCTTAATGTAGCTCAATATATACACTTGATGAATGTTGACTCAGTCTTAGTGTTAGAAAAATGTTATGTAATTTCTGGTAAACTTTAACATAACTCACTGAAATAATTTCAAAATAAAACTACATATTATAAGTTAAATGTGCAATTTTTCTCCAAATCTCAGCACTTACTGGCTTTCATTCCCCTTCGATACTTCTAGGCATACTAAATGAGTCTAAATTTGACTTTCATCTTTGTTAATTTGTCTTAAATCAATTTTTGATTGAGTCATTAGTTATTAATGTCACTGCAATTTTCCCTGTCTATTGGGATTCCAATTTGGAATAAAAATTTCTATTCTCTGTTTGTCTTAAATTGTTTGAGCATTTGGTTTTTGAATAGATGCATGTCTACAAGAAAGATGAAGTTTTTAACAAGTGCAAATAAGAACCCAAGCAAAGCTAGGTGTTTGAAAATAACTTACTAATTTGTTTGTGTTGTATGGTTTTGAAAATAATTTACCTTCCTTTATACAAGTGGTACTTTTTTCTTTAAACAGAATTACCTAATAAGCTAGCTGCAGGAAGTAAATTCCAATGCAATGGAAGTCTTCATTAAGGCAAGGCTTTTGATCAATACAGTGTTGTTCCTTCTATAGTTCATTGCTTTTCAGTTGGACTGAACCATCTTATTACATAGATTAAAGAAGATTTGGAGTCAGGTATAATTTATTGAATGCTGTTGAATATTCATTGAGTTAATATTTTGTTGAATGCCAACTCTGTATGAAATGCTTTTGCAGACTCTTGTTCTCAGGGGTGTGCATTATAGTAGGGGAGGAAACATAATTTGTACTAACAAAGATGTAACATCTTATAAGACAGCTAGAGCTCACAGCAATGACTAAGAGGCATAAATTGCATCTGATTGAGGGAATCAGAAGTCGATTTTTGAAAGAATTTGCATGTGAAATGGTTCATGAAGGATTGTTTCAGAAAAACTTCCCCTTTTTCAAAGAAAAGGAAACAGGCATCCTAGAAAGAGTGGATCAGGCCTGCGTGCTTTGGATAATTACAACCTGCCTCTGTCACTAGGGTGAGGTAGAGATGAAGACATGTAAAGGTATGTTGGATCTGATATTTATTTGCCCCTTGCCCTAACAAGTCAAGGGAATGGATTGTAGGAACATAATCAACACCATCAGCTCCCTGCCCTCAGCCCCTCAACATTCATGGACATTGGATTTGGCAGATGATAATGAGAAGACTTCTCCTATACTTGCCACAAACCAATTCCTAACAACCTGAAAGAAAGCTGAGGATGCTGAGGATGTTGTTCAAAGATAGAGAAAATAAGCTACTAGAATAGAACATACAGAGTATCTTCAAAAGTAATTAAAGGAAAGATGGAATTTTATTGTTTTGTTGTCAGGAATGAGCATTATTGAACCTGGAATCCCAAACAAATCTGACATACCCCTAGGATTTTGAAGGAAGATTCGTATTAAGATTTATGATTCAGGGAAAACTTATTTATTACCGAAGTGCAGGTTATATTAGAGAAGAACTTGTAAATGATTAATATTTGATGTGGATCCATTTAGAGAATACCAAAACATTATATAAGCATCCAGGCTCAATAACATAGAACTAATTTTGTATAACATTTTATAGTTTACAGTGAATTATCCATCGCCTTCCTTATATTATAGGATATTATAAGATAGTAGATGGAAGAGAGAATTTGCTTGCCTCTGAAATAGTAGTATTACTGAGACTTGAAAGTAAAAGTATTAAAACTGCAGACACCCAGCTTGTTAATGATGGAGGCAAGTTGTTAAGCAGCACATCTAGCTATCTATATTCTGCTTTCTGCTTTGATGTCATATGAAGATTGACATTTGTCATTATATTTATGATAATTACTACCTTACCTCACTTCCCTTGTTTGGACTAATAATGATTTCTGTAGCTGTTTATGTAAAATTTATAGAATAAATAATATATGTCTGCACATTGTTCAAAATATGTAAAAACATAGAGTTAAATGTATGTTCCCCTTCTTTTTTCTGTCCACAAGTTACTCAATACCTCTCCCACAAAAATAAGTAGCTAGATGGGATGAGACTGTAGCTCAGCAGCAGAGCACTGGACTAGCATGCGTGAGGCACTGGGTTCGATCCTCAGCACCACATAAAACATAAATAAATGAAGTCATATATACTTTTTTTTAAAAAAAAAAGACTTAAAAAGGAATTCTGTCCATCTAAAACTATAGAAAATTTTTTTAAAAAGTAAGTTCCTAGAATCCTGTGCATTCTTTCAGAGATGTTCCATATCTTTGAAGTCATATTTACGTGGCTTTAGATATATTTTTATACTCACATACACACTCACAAAGAATCTCATTTTTTTTTTCATTTAGCAACCCTGGGATGGTGTTCCATAATGTGGTACCCTTTCAAATGATTGCACAGTTTCAAATGTCTATACAGGAAGACCATCAGGGATATAGCAAGTTCCCTATGACCACATTTAGTGCTCTGCCAGTTTTATGCTAATATAATCAATGATGAAATGAGTATTTGTTCACACATCTCGTTTTTGCATAAGAAGTAATCTGTAGGTGAAAATTACTTTTTAAATAAAATTCTGCAGGCCCCTTTAATTGATGACTTTTAGCTAAGAAAATGGTTCATTATTACACTGTGGTTTTGTAGACAGTAAGTCTATGGTTAGTAAGGCATGTTTAGCTCAAAATTTCTGTTTACCCTTTATTTCCATGAAACTTTTGGGTTCTTGTGTTCAGCCTGCAGGTAAGGCTGGGAGTGGACATCAGGTTGGTTTTCTTGGTCCTCCTGCCTTCTTCCCACAAAAGGTTGAAGTGAAGCTGCACTATCTCATGCTTCTCAAACCTCGATGTAGGACTCATCTGAGCATCTTGTATTTTGCATATATAGACTAGTGTGGGACCTGTGAGTCTGCACTTCTAACAAGATGCAGGGTGATGCAAACAATGCTGGCCCCTATGCACGAGCTGGGGAAAGAATGATGAAAGTGGTTAGTGGAAAAGCCAATGAGCTACAAGCAAAAAGAGCTTGGGTTTAGATTATTTGAACCATAGACTATTTGAACTATGACTTGTATAATTAACCACTGAAAAGTGTTTATCCATCTGTTAAGTTGCTATAAAAATTCTGGATTACTCCACTTACATCATAGAATCAAGTTCATAATTTACTGAGAATGCATGTGCACACAATTTGTGACATATAAAAGATTTAAACAAATAGTGGAGGTAATACTACTGATTTCATGCACTGCCTGGTTTCTAGAAAGAAATTATGTGAGCAGTTAGAAACTTCTAAAGCTTAACCTGCTTTAATTAATGTGAAAAGAAAATGTAATAGCAAAGGTGTGTACACAAGGATAGTTCAACTATTTAAATAGGATTGAATAGGAAAAAAACTGAAGAAAAACTATTAGTGATTATCTCTAACTGAATAAATTGAAGATATCTATTTTTCACTTTATGGTAGTTTTTCTTAGTCTTTCTTTTTTTCTTTTTCATATTTTTATATTCTATAAAAATGTTTCATTTTTTGATAATGAAAGACAATTAAAAATTAATAATACTAAAAATGTCATCACTCTTCTCCATTGTAGATTTGGGATACATTGTAATCCTGTATCATAATAATAGAGATGATAATGAACTAATATTGATTGAGTTCCTACTGTACACCAAATACTGGGCCCTCTCCTTTATGTACATGAGCTCTCCAATGTATCCCTGTAAATTAGCATTATAATGCATTTCTGTGCAGCAGGGAATTAGCTTTTTTATTTTATTTTAGTTGTTAATAGACCTTTATTTTATTCATTTATTTATATGTGGTGCTGAGAATAGAACACAGTGCCTCACACATGCTAGGCAAGCGCTCTACTACTGAGCCACAACTCCAGCCTCAGGGCTTTATCTTTTAACTGTATAAATAAGATCTCTTTTCTCACTCGGCTAGGCTTGGTGGTACACACCTGTAATTCCAACTACTGGGGTGGCTGAATCAGGAGGATTGCCAAATTAGGCAATTTAGCAAGATCCTGTCTCAAAATAAAATAAAAAGAGCCGAATGGAGCTCAGTGGTAGATCACTTGCCTAGTACTCTCAATCCCCAGTCATGAAAAAATTTTAAAAATCTTACTTCTCCCTTTATGAAACCTAATAGTTATTGCCCATCTCTTTGCAGTCTATGAGGGCTGGTAGAAGTCAACCCCTGCCTGATTCTTTCTTGCTACATTTTTCCAGCTAAAATGGCCTCTGTTCATGAAGTCACATCAGCTTCAGATCATGTGGGAAACTTTTTTTTTTTTTTTGGTACCAGATATTGAACTCAGGGCCCTTGGTCACTGAGCCACATCCCAAACCTTTTTTATATTTTATTTAGAGATAGTGTCTCGCTAAGTTGCTTAGAGCCTTACTAAACTGCTGAGGCTGGCCTTTACTTTGTGATACTCCTGTCTCAGCCTCTCAAGCCTCTGAGATTACAGGCCTGTGCCATGGTGCCCAGCTAACTGGGAGACTTTGAACTAGGTACCGCATGTATTGCTGTATTCCTCCCTCCCCAAAATGCACATTTCATACCCATGTTCAATTGTGCTTCTCAGAAATAAATGTCAAGGACTTTGTTTTTAAATGCAGTTTCCCACCTTCACTTGGTATCCTTAATTTTTTGAAGATCTCCACTAAAATGTGAACTTCCAGATTGTGGGGACTTTGCCTTAGGTCTCTTCTTCTTTACAAAAGAGGTGATTGGTGTACTCAGTGCTCATGCTGGCCCTTGCTTATCCTGGATTCCAGGCTTGCATGCATATATGCATGTGCATTTGGAGTGGTCTGCGGAAATCTGAAATCTGCCAAGCTTCCAATCTGATCATAATTTTGAAAATGAAGGAAAGAAATGATAGGAAAGGAAAGCTTATTTCATCATCCCCAATATTGCATTCCAATGTCATTCGTATGTAAGAAAGAAAAATGGTGAAAAAAAAATTCCCAGTGTGCTGACTTGGGATAATATATCTTTGTATGCATCTTGCTCTGCTGGTGTTATAAATATATATGTTCCATAGGTCAAAGAAAAAAATTAAAAATCACTTATTGTTGACCTCAAAATACCTTTTGGCTGAATTAGTCAATGAATCCATGTATCTTTCAATTTGGAATATGCTCCTCTCCTCCTTCCATATGTTCTAAATACTCTGCAACTTCAAAGTGTACAGCATAAAAATTCTGTTTCGGTGGTTCATGCAGTTGACAGAACACTTTCTTACAAAAAAAAAAAGCTGTCATAATTGATACACTTGTGTTTAAGAAAACACATCACGTATTGG
The DNA here is from genome assembly GCF_052094955.1 of Ictidomys tridecemlineatus. Classification (NCBI taxonomy): domain Eukaryota; kingdom Metazoa; phylum Chordata; class Mammalia; order Rodentia; family Sciuridae; genus Ictidomys; species Ictidomys tridecemlineatus. Next base: position 44,081,536 of record NC_135492.1, on the reverse strand, counting down.
CTTTCTGGAGCTTTTGAGATGCTCTGAATGGAAATAATTCCTTCTAAATCTTATGGTGTACACAGTCCAGACACTACTGAAAATTTAATATCAAAAGAGCTTTGCAAATGATTTTTAGATGGTGATTCTATTATTTATAGGTCTTGAAGTGAATTGACCAGAAGAAGGATTTCTTTGACTAAATTTAAATCTGTGGTTTGGAGTAGGATATTGAGGAAGGAAATTTAGGAAAATAAATGGAGGAGAATTTGTAGGTTGAGAGGGTAAGAGAAAAAGAAAACTCTAGGACTAACTTCTTAAAACTCATCAAAGTCTCAACAAAAAACTTGAAGCAATGGAAATTGCCTGGCATCCATTTTGATCCTTCTGCAGTGGGAGTAACTTTGGATTTCTTTCAAAAATGAGCTTCTAATGGCTTTTGTATTATGATTATTTAGTGACATAAAAAAGATAAAGAGTGCTAACATTTATTTAGCAAGAGGAAATGGATCAGTTGTACAAAACATACCAGAGAGTAAGATCCACATTTTAGAACTAAATGATAAAATTATTTTAGTATCTATCACAGTATCAAATTTTTTTGTTTTATTAAATTGCCAGAACAATTATGGATTACTGTTATCATGATGCAATGAATCTTCCAGACAGTTCTTCAAATCTTTGCAATTCATAAGCCATAATAAAACTCTTAATCTCTCTGCAAATCCTCCCACTAATTCAATAGTTCTCTCTCATAGTAATCAGATACTGATGATTCTAATAGCCTTGAAGATGAGTCATTTGTATTAGCCCACCTCAGTTTGCTGCTGGTGAACACTTTCTCTTGAGGAGTATACCAACTGGAGTTCAAGAGAACTATCCTCTAAACTCTTCAGCAAATGAGTTTTAAACCTTAATGAGACTTGTAGATAGACTCAGTCTTTATAACAACTTTCAAAACAAAGTTCTCAAAGAATGATTTTGCTTCAGGTATCAAATAGAAATAATAATCCTGCCTCCAGTTAGGGTCTTTAATGTCATAAAGTGAAATAGAATAAATATATCATTTGGAATTATCCTCAGTGGCTAATAATACAAAACCAGATTACATGTGGTACAAACACACAAAGACTCTCTTTCCTTTTTTTTTTTTTTGAGAGAGAGAGAGAGAGAATATGAATCTTTTTTGTAGATGGACACAACACAATGCCTTTATTTTTATGTGGTGCTGAGAATCCAACCCAGGTCCTGCCCATGCTAGGAGAGCGCTCTATCGATAAGCCACAATCCTAGCCCCTCTCTTTCCTTCTTTTACAAGAAATGGAACAGGCTGACAGTTGTAGGGTCTCAATGTTACCCTCAGGCCCCCAGCTCTTGTGTCAGTCTCCTCTGCCCATCAAGACGATCTTGAGTTTTGAACTCACAAGAGCAAAGTGGCTGCTGTACTTCCTAACATTTTATCTGTGTTTCAGACAGAAAAAGTGGCAAAGAGTAAAAGATGAAAGCAGTGATGCCAGCTGAGTCTCTCCTACTCAAAAACTTTGCTAGATGCTCCATTAATTGATTTCCACCAACTACTTACATATCAAGGAGTGTGTCACTTAGTCATCTCTTGTTATAACAGGAGAACAAAGGGAATTGGAAGTGGTTTTTAAATGTCAAACCAGCCTAAGACCTGGAGCACTGTTTTCAGTACAGTGTCAGATGCCTGTGTTAAGACAATCACAATGACAATAAAAATGTACAGAACTCTACTATATTTTGACTTCTGGCCTCATCTTAATAGTGACCACATGGGCTTGGGTTGTGGCTTGGTGGTATAGCACTTGCCTCACATGTATGAGGCACTGGGTTTGATTCTTAGTACCACGTAAAAAATAAATGAAATAAATTTATTGTGTCCATCTACAATTTAAAATATTTTAAAAAATAACCCCATAGTAAGAAAAAAACAACTACAATTTTAAAGAAGAAAGTTAAATACTAACAACATATAATGCATAATCAAAAGCTTATTTTGTCATAGTCAGTTTTCTGGGCATTTTATATGCTAACTGAATAATCTTCACAACAACTCTGTTGTTGTGGGAGGTCACATAATTGAGATACCTTCATTTCATGGATGAGTGTGCTAGGGATGTAGAGAAGCTAGGGCAGTGGCTGAGCTGGGGATTTGCATCCAGGCAACTGGATCCTAAATCCCTACCCTTTACCACTGCATTCAACTATGTATATAAAATTGTATTCAGTGTCTTAAAAAGTTGGAGAGGTTGCTCCAAACTTCTTACACCAACAGAGAGACTGAAGCACTGAGAAAGAGCTGTGGTGGCCAAAGTTACCCAGCTTTGCAAGTTCAGTAAAAGTTTAAATCAAGGAGTGAACCCTTAAATGTAGTCCACAATCCTGTATTCTTAGTTAATCCTTATGTCTTCTGTGAAAAGAAATGTCCCACCTGTCACTGGAAGGAAGAATCATTGTTTCTTTTTATTGATACCAGGATACCAGGGATTGAACTCAGAGGTGCTTAACCACTGAACCACATCCTCAGCCTCCCTCAGCCTTATTTTCCTTTAAACATGGTCTCCCTAAATTGCTTAAGGCCTTACTAAGTTGCTGAGGCTCACTTTGAACTCATGCTCCTCCTGCCTCAGCCTCCTAAACCTCTGGGATTATAGGTGGGAGACACCTCACCCAGACTCATTATTTCAAATATACTTAAAACCTGCAGAGTCATATTTATGACATTGTTTCAACAAGTCCCTACCTAAAACAATCCATTGTTAGGTTTGAAAGCTTTAATAAATTCAGGTAAAAAATGTTTGTGATAATGTTTCAGAAGTGATTTTGTATGTCTTACATTATCTCCTATCAGTAGGCCATAAAATCAGGTTGCCCCATTCTTAGAAATGCTAAATTTGAATACAAAAGAGTGATGCCTGCACATTATTTCTTTTGTTCTAAGGCTCCAATTTTTGATTTGCAATTATCAGGTACTTGGGAAGGGAAGGGGAATTTCTTTGGTACTGGGCTGCTACAGCCATTTTTCATGCAATAATTTTAGCACCTGTTGTTTACCTTTTTATCAGTCTGTCTTTCTTGGCATGGTGGAAAAGTAAAATTTTATCCTGTGTTTCCGTCAGTATTCAAAGTTTTTAATGAAGAAGTATCTTTTCTGATTAGCTGGGATGAAATATAGCTCCTCTTAGGAAAGCAAACTAAATGCTTATTTCACTTTGCTAAAATTTTCAAGATAAAAAATGAATGCAATATTCACTTGTGATGAGATTAATGTTTACTTTGGGTTTTGTTTATTTTTGTCATCTTCACTCTTTTTTATTCTATGACTATTAGTATGACTCATGAGTTTTGGTTCAATATGTTACAAACCAACTTCCAGGAAGTATAAGAATGAACAGAAACACAAAGACACACACAATAGGACAATTCCAGATGTAAGATTTCCTATAAAGTAACTGTTTTTAGTCTATACATAAATTCAATGAAGTGAAAAAATAATGAAAAAAAAAAACTAATGGGTACCTTTCATAGAATGATAAAGTCCAAAGAGATACAGACAATGTCAGGGAATGAGTTTAAGCTTGTTTAAGTCAAATGAATGAATGTGGATTATTTACTATTAGAAAAATATATTGCTTTTTTCATGATATGATAGTAGTATTGTGCTTATGTAAGAGACAGCTTTATTTTTAGAGAGGTATTGTAATGAAATTAGGAATGAAGGATCATGCTAACTGCAGGGGACACATGCATGCACACACACAAATATATACACTTACTTTTATAAAATATTTGTAAACAATTTGTAAGCAATCACAGTATCTAGACAAGCAAATATGATAAAAATGTTAAGTTTTGAATTTGTAGAGTGTTATGTGGTTGTTATTTTATTACTTTAACATTTCTGTATGATAAAATTTATTTTAAAAAGATTTAGAGGAAAATAAGTATGACCGTTTGGAATGTATGATACTTATATACTCCTTTAGTTTACATCAATACTTGTTGAAATATTTGCTCTGGCTCTGAGCATTGGTTCAGGCTGACAGGGTTGGGTTGCTTCCTCCTCTTTAAATAGGATAATGAAATGTCAGTCTGACTTAAATACTGAGGACCAGCTTATGATTCTTTTTGAAGAATTTCCTTGGGAACCTTAAAAAAAAAGTAACAGTTTCCTTGATATAATTTGTCAGAAAGTGATCAAGGTTTTGCAAAATTTGGCAAATTTCTAAACTCAATGTTTTGTATACCTGGTTAAGAACTTATAAAAGGAATTGGCAAAGGTCTTGCTGGTAAATGATTGGACCATCCAGTGGACCATCCAATCTCTATGATAATTGTTTCACTCTGCCTTTGTAGTGGGTGAAACAGCCACAGAAAATATGCAAATAAAAGTATGGCTATGTTCCAATAAAACTTTATTTATATAAACAGAAGGGCCAGATTTACTTTGAAGAATTAGTGCATAAAGATTCCTGTGATTACATCAAAATGTAGTGACAGTTTTGTTATACCATTCCATGACCCCTTTTCTCATGAACTATACATAGACTTCTTATTTGCTATAGAAATTCTTCACTCTCCTCTCAGCTAATTATTTCTTCTTTTTAATTTCTTCTGCTAAGCATCATTTTCCCAGGAAACATTCCTTGATTAGGTCATTTCCTGAACCGAATAATTTTATCTCTTGTATTTATGACAATTATATATTTATATAATTAGCTGATTAATTCTTGAGACTATTGAGTTATTATCCTCTTCTATAATGTAAGTCAGCTAAAACTGGAAGTTTTTTTTTTGCTGTCTTGTTCACTAATTGACTTTGTTTGGCATTTTTTTCTCACTGTATTATCAACCTGGCACATGGTAACTGGCACTTATTACCTGCACTTTATACTAAGTAACATTTGCTGAGAGGATTAGTTGAATATTCCAGACTTAGTTGCTACTAAACTATAAGTGTCAATAATAAGACAAGAGTTCCAAAGATATGGTTAGTGAATGCATTAACTTTAAGTTTGGATACATTTATTTCTTCCTTTTTCCCTCCCTAACATTGTCTTTTAAATGCTAGTGAAAGCAGAGCATAAGAAATATAGTATAAAACCTGTTTGTATTCTAAATATGAAGCGGGATATTGTTGGAATTCTTCTAATTTCTTACCATATTTGAAAATAGGGTTGAAGCTTGAGTAATGAAGTAGTCAGATATATCTTAGTTACTGAGGTGTAACTTAAGTAATTTGAGTTCCCTTTTCAGAGAACTTGGCTTATTTATTATGTCATTGAGGATTCCAAATTCTAGAATGTAACCCATCAGTCCCTGAGATAACCATTTGTAATATCTGATCCTAGTAATTAATCACCTAATTTGTAATTCTACTGCACAAATCTTTGTGCTTTTGTCAAATCAGTTTATTTTGTTTTTTGAATCTTTTCTTTGACTCCTTTCCAACTCTGCGACTTTCTGTACTTTGAACTTTTAAATGAATTTATTGCCTTAATTAACTTTCTAAGTTAAAACAACTGCTCATTTTTCATGTAACTATTTCCCAAGAAAATACTAATTAATTTAAAAAAATATTTTATTGTTTATCTTTACCTTAATCTCTCATGCAGTATGCTATACTGTGGACACTTAATGACAACATTTTGAGATGCTTTGGGAAGGAGAGCAGATGATACAAAGAATTTTTAATAGCTCCCATCTGCCATATATATGATAAATATGTCTTATCAACTGAGGCTACCATACAACTAAAATATAATTTAGCCAGAAAGAGTCTTTGCCATTGCATTTAACTTATATAAATATCTGTCTGCTGGTTTTTATATTTTTAATTAAAGTTAACTTCAATTTAATGCTCGAAAATGGGAAGGAATGAAGCATCTGTGAAGGTTGCACTTCTTTAGTTTATCTGTTTAAGATTTGGTGTTTATGAAATGAGGGATGATTAAGATATTTGCTCAAGATAAAGTTTGCGTTTGCCTGTTCGGAATCAAGAAAATATCAAAAAGCACCCCAAAAGGTCAACCTCGTTAAACTGAGCTCAGTCCAAATGAGCTAAATTTCATTTTCTACCACCCTTGTTCTTCTTTAATGGCCAGAAAAATGAAAATGTATTTCTTGTTGCATCCTAATGGAGCATGAAGGAATAAAAGGAGACAAAACCCAGGGTGGTGTATTTTCATATTTTTCCATTGAGATGAGGTGATTCATCTCTAGCTTATAGTTCTTTCTTTACTAACTGCAGAATAGAAGGGGAAAGATAGATGACCTTTATGCAGTATTCTAAAGTGATATAAATGGTACTGAGTTCTGTCTTCAGAAAGCTGCTTCATTTTTATTGACTTGGGTTTTGTATATAAGGAAAATTAAGAGAGTAATTTCAGTTCATTTCCTGAATAATTCAAACCAAAGAACTACTATTGAGAAAAGTACAGTCTTGAGGTAACTGTAACTCTCTGAACCTTGTATTTAAAGATAAACTTCAATAGGGTGTGTGTGTGTGTGTGTGTGTGTGTGTGTGTGTGTGTGTGTGTGTGTGCATTCATTGCCATAAATTCATGTGTAACTCTAAGGCTTCTCTTCTTATGTATCTCTTGAAATTGATGTCATTTAAGTTGCTTTAGGAAAAAGGTAAACAAAGACTTAAAGTTAAGATTTAAAATGTGTAGTTTCATCGAAGAGTGATAAAAATGACCTAGGAAGAGTTCAGTGTATGAGGTGAGTGGCAGAGTGAGATGACCCTAAATAGCTTTGGTTGGATTTCATCCTGAGAAGTGTAGTTGCAAAAACAAAGAATTTGAGTTTGTAAAGAGCTCTGAATCACCAGTAGTGGGAAGGACAGTCACCTCAGGGAATCTCTCTTTGAGCATAATTCATCCTAGGGTGGCCCAGAGAGCAACATGTTTGGAAAGATATGAATGTAATAGCCAATGAGCTCTCAACATTCCTCTCTCCCTTAATGTTTTGTTGCCTTCCTCTCATTTGATTACTATATTTCTTAAAATAGTTTTTCATACCTGATGCCTTTATTTTCTTAGTGTCTGTTTCCTCCTCTTGTATACAATAGTGGTCCCTAACTGTGTCTAAAGGTTCATTCTTGATGTCTGACGTTCAAAGTTTTTTAAATTAACTTGGTTCTATTTTCTACCAGCTTCAAATATCATTATGTTCTTTCCTTAGGCTAACTTAGGCTATTTGTCCCTTTTTAAAGATACTACATGGACTAGCCCCTCTACTTTTTTTTTTTAACCAACATTCTTCATAGAATACTCTCCCTGTAGTTTCTACATATATAAATCCATACCTGTATACTTCTTATCTCTTCCTGAAGCTGCCTCTGACCTCAGATCTAAAACCCACTCTTCCTAAGAAGTGTAACACTTATATTAGTTTTCTTGGACTTCCATGACACAATATCACAAACTGGTAGCTTAAATTTAAGAAATTTATTTTCTCACAGTTCTAGAAATAAGAAACCCAAGATCAAGGAGGGTTTGCTAGGAAGCTTTGTGTCTTCTGAGGTCCCTCACCTAGATGCAAATGGCCTCCATTTTACTTCCTTCCTTTTCACATAGTTGTTCCTCTGTCTACATGCACCTTTGGTGTCTTGCTTTGCTTCCTAACTGCCTTTTCTTTTTCTTCCTTTTTTAAATTTTTTTTTTCATTTTTGTTAGACCTTTATTTATTTATACATGGTGCTGAAAATCGAACCCAGTGCCTCACACCAGGCAAGTGCGTAGCTACCTCTGAGCCACAGTCCCAGCCCAAAACTAACTGCCACAATGAATTTATGTATGGTTCACTCTTACAGCCTCATTTTTGCATAAGTAACTCTTTAAAGGACATATCTCCAAATACAGTCGCATTCTGAGGTGGTTAGAACTTCCAACACATAAATTTTGGGAGAATGCATTTTAACCCATTTCAACACCTGTATTGTTCACTGAGCTTGTGATTTAAGGATAACACAGTTTGCTGAAAGCATACTCACTACTACTACACACACACACACGAGGAACTACAGGCCACATGGTGTTGATGCCATTCTTTTAAAGATTATTTCTTTTTAATTAATTTTTAATTATTTCTATATGACAGTGGAATATATTTTAATTCTTATTACACAAATAGAGCACAACTTTTCATATCTCTGGTTTTCTGCAAAGTATATTCACACCAATTCGTGTTTTCATGCGTGTACTTTGGATAGTAATGTCCATCACATTCCATCATCATTTCTAACCCCATGCCCCCTCTTTTCCCCTCCCACCCCTCTTTCCTATCTAGAGTTCATCTATTCCTCCCATGCTCCCCCTCCTTACCCCACTATTTACCTGCAAATGCCATGGTTTTATTCTCTTTCATTGCTGAGTAATATTCCATTGTGTATATATGCCACATTTTTTTATCCATACCAAAAGCACTATAACGATTTAATGCCATTACATTTAAAATCCCAATGGCATTCCTCATAGAAATAGAAAAAGTAATCATGAAATTCATCTGGAAAAATAAGAGACCCAAAACAGCTAAAACAATCCTTAGATGGAAGAGTAAAGCAGGTGGCATCACTGTACCAGACCTTAAACTATACTACAGAGCAATAGTAACAAAAACAGCATGCTATTGGAACCAAAACAGACTGGTAGACCAATGGTACAGAATAGAGGACACAGAGACTAACACAAAAAATTATAATTGTCTTATATTAGACAAAGGTGACAAAAACATGCATTGGAGAAAAGATAGCATCTTCAACAAATGATGCTAGGAAAACTGGAAATCCATATGCAACAAAATGAAATTGAACCCCAGTCTCTCACCATTCACAAAACTCAACTCAAAATGGATCAAGGACCTACGACTAAAACTAGAGAGCCTGGGTCTAATAGAAGAAAAAGTAGGCCCTAATCTCCATCATATGGGATTAGGCCCCAGCTTCCTTAATAAAACTCCTTTGGCGCAAGAATTAAAATCAAGAATCAATAAATGAGATGGATTCAAACTAAAAAGTTTCTTCTCAGCAAAGGAAACAATCTGTGAGGTGAATATAGAGCCTACATCTTGGGAGCAAATCTTTAGTCCTCACATATCAGATAGAGCACTAATCTCTAGGGTATATAAAGAACTCAAAAAGCTAAGCACCAAAAAAAATCAAATAACTCAATCAATAGATGGGCCAAGGAACTGAACCAGACACTTCTCAGAAGATGATATACAACCAATCAACATATACATGGAAAAAAATGTTCATCATTGCTAGCAATTAGAGAAATGCAAATCAAAACTACTCTAAGATTTCATCTCACTCCAGTCAGAATGGCAACTATTATACACACAAACAACAATAAGTGTTGGCAAAGATGTGGGAGAAAAGGCACACTCATACATTGCTGGTGGGACTGCAAATTGGTGCAGCCAATATGGAAAGCAGTATGGAGATTTCTTGGAAAACTGAGAATGGAACCACCAGCTATCCTTCTCCTTGGTCTATACCCAAAGGACTTAAAAACAACATACTATAGGGACACAACCACATCAGTGTTTATAGCAGCACAGTTCACAGTAGCTAAACTGTGGAACCAACCTAGATGCCTTTCAATAGATTAATGGATAAAGATTATTTCTGATGAAATGATCTTCTTAGATTCCCATAACTTTATAACATACATTACAGTACTCAAATTATCATGAAAAGCACAAAATAAATTTAACTCTATAAAAATCTTATTATGTTATTCTCATTTTGTCATTTTGTTCTAGACCAGTGAGAATTTTTTTCCTAGGTGCTCTGTTCATAGGAAAACCACTAACTTATAATATCTATCTATTTATTTATCTATCTATCTATCTATCTATCCATCCATCCATGTATCCATGTGATTTTATTTGTTCATATCTTCCAGAATCTTCTGGCATCTTTGTGCTAGTACCTGCTTCTGAAGTCCATAATCAATAACATACCTTTATAGCTCAAACCAAGTTCAGGTTACTTGTTCAGAGTCTCCTTTTCTGATGTTTTCACCATCTATCTGGAGGGTTTTCAATACCCTTCATTCACAACTTTAGTAGCTGAAAGGCAAACCTGGATGCCTAGTTTTGAACTCTTCCCATCTCTGTTCTCCCTTTTCTTTATTCAGTTTTTCTCTAAGGCTCAATCTGATTCTTCCCAGCAGGTGTTTTTCCCATTCATGGGATAAATATGGTGTCTGAACATTATGGAGTAAAATGACATCACTGAAGGAGGAAAATTTTATATTAGTAGGTATTTTTAAAGTTAAATTTAAAGGAAAATTTATATTAGTAGGTATTTTATTCCCTTCATTTCTTTTCTTGTTGCTAATTATTTTATCTTTGAGAAGAGTTTAGTTTCCTCACCTTCAGTGCTATCCCTGGAACCTAGAACAATGTTTTGGTTTTCCCCATGCCCTCCTGCATCACGATGGTACCTTGCAGTCAGCACAGGAAATGTGGCCATATAAAAGATTCCAATGAAGATGGACAGGGGATGATAGTTGACTTCTTGTACAGCAGCCTAGTATCTTATAATTTAAATAGTGCTTGTTTCAAAGAAAAATGATTTTTCTTGCTTTTATACCCATTTGTATTTGGCATATATTTAGCAATTTGCAAGAAGCTAAAAATGCTACATTTGTATTGACATAGCCTAGAAAGAGAACTTAAGTCCAAGGGCCAAAAGGAAATAGGTATTGAGACAAGAATAAAATATCAATGCTTCCTTTTATATTTGTCAATTGAAGCTATTTTTTAAAATTCTATAAGCCATTTTTTCAGATGTCACTAAAATTTAAACTGCTACTGGATATGGAGCTTAAAATAAATGGCCTTTGGAAAAACTTAAAATACTGCAGGTTTGGCTTAGTTGGACTCAAAATGGATTTTTAAAACCTTGGCTGAAAAATTGACTTCTCATCCCAGTGCTATTGCTTGGGCATACATAGCTTATTCTTTGAAAATTTATTCTGAAATAAAATTTATTAAGCTTTCACACTGAATTTTTAAAAAATAATTATCATTATTATTATTTTGGCATATGCTTCTACTCTAGATTTATTGGTATGAATAGGTGTTTTAGGTTTCTCCAAATAAATAAACCAAGAGATAGATGTGTGTTTGCAAGTGTATGCATGAGTACATCTATAAAGAGCTTTATCATAAGAAATTAGTTTACATAATTATCAAAGCTGGTAATTCTAAAATCTACAGGGAGAGTCTGAATACTAGAGACCCAGTACAGGCACTGTCACAGAATAAGCATGAGAGAGTCTGCAGGAGGAATCCTTCTTGCTTAGAGGAAGGTGTTCTCTATATTCCACTGGATGAAACCCACCCACCTTATGGAGGACAGTCTGCTTCACTCTGTTACCAATTTAAGTTTTAATTTCATCTGAAGACAATCTCACAGAAACACCCAGAATAATGTTTCACCAAGTATCAGGCACCTCATATACAGCCAAATTGACACATAAAACTGACCACCATAAGAAATGTGTGATTTCATAGGTTCAGTTACCCTTCAGGACAAGAAAGCCATAAAGAACTTATTAGCTACACCATTCATAAAGTCAGTTCTAAATGATGCAAAATGATGTATCCAGAGGTTGTCTGTTGTTAGGGAGAATAAATTCCTTTTGTGGAGAAAGTGGTACAAGTTTTGCCTAGGTAGTATGTTACCATATATAACACAGTTGCCATACATTAGCACTTCAGGTAGATCAGATCATGCTTCTCAATACTTTGTTGCCTTCCTGTCACCAAGTTTTTGACTGAGTCTAACACAAGCAGGGAAAGCAGGAATCAAATAATCATGCCATAGACTTAATTGCTGTCAGATCAGGGTGAGCAATGTTTCAAGACTTGTGTTGTTTTCAAGTGAAAATTCCTCTGTCTTGGTTATGTGGACAAATGCCTCAGCTTGACTGACATTTTGCAGAACATGGTGCTATTCATATTGCAACAGCTCATGATTCACTTTAATTTTTTTTTTAGTTACAGATGGACATTAAAACCTTTGTTTGCTTATTCATTTATTTTCCAGTGTACACTTGATTTTAGAAAAACCAAGACAAAAACAGGGACTTATTTTCTTAGTGGCCAAGAAAAGAAATTATTTTATTAAAAGAAAAAAGATAACTTTGAGATATGTTATATATTGGGGCTGGGGATGTGGCTCAAGCGGTAGCGCGCTCGCCTGGCAGGCGTGCGGCTCAGGGTTCGATCCTCAGCACCACATACCAACAAAGATGTTGTGTCCGCCGAGAACTAAAAAATAAATATTAAAAAAATTCTCCCTCTCTCTCTCTCTCTCTCTCTCTCTCTCTCTCTCTCTCTCTCTCCTCTCTCACTCTCTCTTAAAAAAAAAAGAGATATGTTATATAGATTTTTTTAAAAAAATAGTTTTCATTGTAGATGGATACAATGCCTTTATTTTATTTTATTAATTTTTTTGTAGCACAGAACCTCACATGTGCTAGGCAAATGTTCTAAGCTATAACTCTAATCCTCATGATTCACTTTTGAACCTCTAACATCTAGATTTGTTGCTGGACTATCATAGTGAAATATATGTATAGGAAATAGTGAACTGACTCATGATCGAATTGGCTCAAAAACTTTCTTATTTTTAAATAATCTGTGGACCTAAAATAATACTCACCCTAAGCATCTGCGAGTACTTCTTGCTAACTTGTCAAATCCTGATTCCTTCTCCCTGCTCAACCTTTTTAATTTGGATTTGAGCCCAGTTCTCTTTTAAAATGACCAGTGATTCCATTTTTTTTTACCCAAGTTTTCTTAATGCCCAATTTTAAGTGTCTTCTTTTTATTCACCTACATTGATATGTGCATCCATATGTGGACCTTTATATTAGCTCCTTGAGGATTATTTCTAAATGTATATGCCCAAGGCTCTAATATTCAAGATGACTGCATCCAAAAATATCAATCTTGACATAAAAGTTGTATTTCCCTCTCACATTCCCATTTTCTATCAAAGATGTTGCTATGGTGTTTATTAATTAATAGCAAGTCAGAAACATCTCCTTCATTCCCTCCATATTTCCAACGTAGGGTCCCTCTGACCTTCCTCGCCTCTCTCTCTGTTGCCACATTGATCTTGACTTATTTCTGAGATTTTGTATAAGGCCTTTCCAGTCATCTCTCTGCCACTAAGCTATTCACTTTCTTTTCATTCTACATATCACCTCTGTGAACGTCTTTCTAAAGTATTAAAATATTTCTATTTCTACTAAAAATATTTCACAACTTTGAAAAAAATAATACTGCAGTAAGAGGTGGGGACAAGTTCTTAAAAACTGGGCATAAATTCTGTTACCAATAACAGAAACAAGTGGAAAAAATTTAACCTGATGATGAGTCCCTGTTGATCTTGGAAACTTTAGGTTATATGAGGCTAAGGACAGGATGCTTTAAGAGCTTAAGACCAACATAGAAATGAAGTACCAACTCACCCCACAATGAGGGATATAGGAACTGTGTGGAGCAGGGAAAAAGAATAGCATTATATTTATGTGTAAAGCCAGTGCAGTAGTGATGTGTACTAGTGGTGATTTACCACACTGAAATATATTAAAAACTCATTTAAATATGGAAAATTTGAGTGACCCTCATCCTCTTTGTTATACCCTATGTAGTTTTTTGAGTGAACACAAATCTCAAAATGACTTTATTGACATCTAGATCATATTGCTGGAATTAGTGTGCATTTACATTAGTCCCAAGCTAATTCAATGTGGAATTTATGATAATATAAATTATTATCACTTTCCAGTGATATATATATATATATATACACACACACACATATAATATACATGCATATATATTAATCTATGTATACATATATATATGTATATGTATTTATCTTTATGTACATATATATGTATGTGTATCTCCTACATATGTATACATACACACGTGTAAATGTATGTATAGTTCCATATATGTGTGTACATATACACACATGCATATATGTATATATAAATATCTCTATGTATGTATGTATTAATGAATATGTATACATGTGTGTGTGTATATATGAATCCCTCAGTCTCTATCTATATATCCACTGTAACGAGGCACAAATATTGTCTTATTTTTATTTTTGCAGTGCTGGGAATTGAGCCCAGGGCCTCCTGAACACTAGATCTAGCACTGATCTGCACTTCTAGTCCCCAATGATATTTTTAAAAATATTGTTTTAGTTGTTGAAGGACCTTTATTTTATTCATTTATTTATATGTGGTGCTGAGAATCAAACACAGTGCCTCACACATGTGAGACAAGTGCTCTACCACTGAGCTACAACCTCAGCCTCCTCAATGATATTTTAATTTGCTGTCTTCTGCACTTGTTAGTGGAACACACCATGGAATGATAATTTTGCTTGTTGTGTCAGCTGCCCTTTATCCTAGATTATGTATTGTACTTGTGAACTCTGACTACTTAGTCTTAAGCATCTGTTCTGATCACTAGGGAATTGCCATGTTAGCATTAGCATCTCTGCTCCACTCTCACATGCTCATGTCTAGCTCAATAAGAATTCTTCATTTCAAATATGTGAAAAGCCAAAAGATGATCACTTGGAACCTTTACTGCTGTATGAGGAAATGCAAGTTTAAGACTAGCAACTTTGCCTGGCGCTTAACCTAGAATTATTCCAGTAAAGTTAGAGTTGTTTTTACATTAAAACTAGCTCTTTAGAATTCAAACAATTTGACAGCCTCATTTTCTAGCATTTAGAAAGTTAAGTATCTTATTTGTTACTGAGTAAAACATGCACTATCATCAAGACAAATACAAGATTAATGTAGAAATTAGAATATGGCATGGAAACTAAAAGAAAATAATTTTTTTTTCAAAAGACACTAGAGTTGTCTCCAAGTTTATTATTGCAGTTGATCACATTTATGAAAATAACAGTTATAATGCAAGTAAGATGGTTACAGTATAATGTAAAGAATTCTCTCCATATACCATTTGACAACTTTATTTCAGCTACAAACTCATGTTATGGTACCCATAAGTTATCCTGTGGCAGGATACCACTGGTGGATTAGGTTACCATATGTTATTTGTTATAAAAATCACAATAATGTTGCAGACTATTTATTGAAATATCTGAACACAACTGGAAGAAATGACTTCCTGCTAGGCCAGCTGTATTTTCCATACTCATTCTGGCCATTACTTCTCATTATTAGGTGTTTGCGAAGATGATTCTGCAGCTGATAGGCTTTCAGAATTAAGTTGGAGGAATAAAAACAGATAACAAATAAGTCCATTTAAATGTTGGAGCAGTGAATCCATTCTCTTCATTTAACATGGTAGATTTTCTCTTCCAATAAAATGGATCCTTCTGGCCTTGGATTGTTTCCTTGTCTGTGATCTATTGAAAACTTAAAGAGCATATATTTAAGCTCATATTCCAGATGTTCTCAACACTGCTTCTTTGTGATGCTAAAGAACATTACTGTGTTTTTGAGTTTTTATTGTGTGTGTTTATGTGTTTTCTTAATTAATGTTCATAGCAACAGATGAACAGAGACTTAGAGAATTACTCACAATCCCAGTGCATGGTATCTGAGCCCAATGTCTCTAAACCACTTCCATTACCCTTTTTATTGGTTAGCCCAACTCATTGGAACTGACCTCTGCATAGAATCATCTATCAGAAGTTGTCAGTGTTCTCTAAATGAACAGAACCAATAGAACATATATTCTATTATATTATGGGATTTATATTAAAATAAGTTATAATATATGATTATACAAGAGGATTTATTAGATTAGTTTACACAGAGGGCTGGCTAGTCCCACAGTGGCTGTCTGCATACTGGAGAACCAGAGAAACCAGTAGCTACACAGTCCAGGAAACCAAGAGCCACAGAACAAGGATACAGGGACCAATGATGCAGCCCTAGTCTGAGACTGATGATTTTGAAGCTCCTTGGAGTAAATAAGGAGAAACAAACAGCCAAGTTTCTGGCATGAGTACATGTTGGAAGATTGAAGAAGCTGGCATCTGATGTTCATAGGTAACTGCAGCAGCAATAGACACACCTGCTCAAGAAGAATCAAGCAAGCATATATGCTGTCAGGCTTCCTTCTTTATCCTCTTTTATTCCCACTGGCCCCCAACTTCTTAGATAGTGCTGCCCATATTCAAAATAGTCACCCCCCCACCTTCATTTTGCATTCTATATGCTAATAATTTCTGGAAGCACCCTCTCAGACTCATCCAGAAGTGTGCTTTACTAATTTCTTAGGTGTCTCAATTCAATCAAGTTGACAAAATTAACCATCACACTTGACATCTTCTTAGGCTTCAGTCTTTGTCCCATGAGAGAGAGAGGAAATAAAGGCAACCTAGTCACAGGTGATATGGAAAACAGTTCATCAGTAAATGGAAATTACCAGTAGTATATCTGACTGCTTAGTGTGACTATGTTCCATCAAGACTTCTTCCAGTGGTGGTGTTTCATACAGGTATTCCATAAGGAAAAAAGGGTTGTGGACGTCAGTAAGGAACCATGCAGGCCTACAGGATACTTGTGGGCAAAAGTAGGTATTCATTGATATTTTATTTAGGTTGCATACCAAGCCAATTTTAAATTTAGTTCTGATGTTCAATTGTCTCATCTTTTAGGAAAGTTTAATTCAGATGCCTATAAACCTTTCACAATCTAGTCTAGATCCCCTAATTTCCTGTCTTTTTCCTCTATGTTCAACCCATTTGTTTTCTATACCAGTCTATGCAGTTTACACAGACATTTTGTTACTTATCAATGATCACCAAGGTTGTAAAACAACATTGTATGTGTTTGCATTTATGCACATGTGACAGAAATCTATTAAAAGTTCACAGAAGGGCTTTTTAAAAAAAAGTATCATTTTTATTTTTAAACTGTGGGTGTGGTACAAACTCTTACTGCTATTTTGTGTGGTTTGGGAAAGAGATGCAGAAATGAGGACACACAAAAATAAAACTGAAGCCAGAGAAGAGAAGAATTGCATCCTGGATAAGAAAAATTCTATTTCATTTTGATGAAATGTTTTCAAAGTCCTAGGGAGACTTTCTTCTAACCTCCTATGTTATATTTATCGCCTGTGCTTCTGAGGTAACCAAGAAGAAAAAAGGAGAGAGCAGAGAGATATATTTTCTTTTTTCCTTGAAGACTGTTTCTTGGTTCATGTAAATGTACCACAGTGGCCAAGAGAATCATCATATATTAAGGGCAAGTGGATTTTGAAAGAAAAGATAAATAGCTGTTTTTATCTCATCGAAGGCAAAGTAGGTTTCTAAAAGGAGGTGTTAAAAATAGGAAATTATTAAAGTCTTGCAGGAATGCTCTTAAAAGTACATACTATTGTTATACTTTGAAACCTCATAGTATTTAAAATGTTCCCTTTTTGTGATTTCTCAGCTTTGAGAGTTTATGGCCTAAAACTGTAAGCATATGATGTCGTATAAAAAAGGGATTTCATTTGATATGGCAAAAATGACATCCATTTTGCAGATCAGAGTTCCACAGTGAGTCAGGGAACATTTTGAGCCAGTTCTATCTAATGTACCAAGTTCTGTTTATAGACACCCTCACCTTTTGTTCAACTCTCCATTCAACAGTTGTTTGATAAGCCGCTTCCAGGAACCTGGTGTTTTGTTCAGTCCTGGGGATGTATTGATGAATTAGTATTTTCTCATCTTCTAAAAAGCTTGTGTCTTAAAAATACATGATTCTTGGGATTAGAAATGAGAAGAGTTTCACTCTATTGGGTCTCAGAGATTATACATACTTGGAGAATGACCCCTTTATTTGACATTTAAATCTAGACTCAACCCATCTGTTTCACTCTGTATTATTTGGGGTTAATATGATTGTTTTGGTGTTTATGGATCACAGTAATGAATAGTCAAATCTTATGCTCTTCTCTTGTCACTTTTTCCCAAATTTTTTACCTTGAAGTTGATTTGAAAATGTAACTTGCCCTTGAGTTATTGAAATGGCTAGTTAGTCAGACTTCCATTTTTAATGTCCAGAGTTAAATTTTCCTGAAGAGTCTAACAGTGTCTTTCTCCATCCTTCTTTCTTTCCAGTATCCTGCTACTCTATGTACCTCAAAATGCATTATTTTAAAAATTGTAACCTTGGCAAGTCTTTAGCAAGAAAGCATTTACCAAGTTTGAAAATTATTTTTGAGAAAAAATAATAAATATTACAAGCTGGCAGAAAATAGTTTAACCAACTAAACTTGAATGATAAAATATCTTTAGAAATATTTATGTTTCTGTTTAATTAAATTAAACTCTAAAACTCTTTGAGAGAGCCATAAATATAAGCTTAGCAGGTTAGGAGAGTGTTCTAGCTTATAAGGATGATGTATTTGATTCTGCTGTGTTGTCTTAGCTCCATTTCAGTGCATTATGGAGTTTTGAAAAATTCCAAGTTTTAATATTGTTTAAACATCTGCTTTTGTGGAAATGTATGGTTTCCTTTCCGAGATATAATACATATAAAATATCTCATCTGGGCACAATGCCAGGGAGGCACCATGCTTAAGTAATAAGCCCAATTATCTTGCTAATAAACAGCAACTGGAAATTGAACTCCTGTTGGCAGATATATAGGATACTTAAACACTAAGTGGGATTAATTAAACTCTAAAAGGAGTTACATTGCAAACAAATATAATAATAAATCATCATATGAATATTAAGTATAGCAATTATCTCATTTCCCTCTTTTTTAGCTAATGAAGTTTATAGTTTTGAACTATCATGAGAGAAGGGTTTGAAAAACAGCAGAGAGCTTACTTCCAAGGATTGCCTGAGATATAAATGTCAGATTCCAAACTGATAAAAGATAAATGTGATAGTAAATACTTCACTCCCAATGTTGAAGGATATGAATCGGACAATCTCAAGCACGGTGTAGATGCTGGTAAATATTTGCACTATACTTTTGTCTCACAGGGTTTTTGAAGGGTTGTGGTGCCAGGGCAGTTGAGATGATTCAGAAGAATTTATGATCAATGTCATATATTTACTAAGAAGAGTATTATTGATTTTGTGCCACTTATTTTCTAATTATTTTAAAGCAATTACACAAGTGCAAGCCTTTATAGATGAATAACCTTTTTTTCTCATGAACAACCACTCATTTGGTTCGTGGTCATTTCTGAGTTTTGTCTGAGATCATATTCAAATGAGAGCCTGAATTTCTAAGAATAATGGTGTATGGGATTTAGGTCTAAGTTTTTCTTTCTGCAATAATATGTCATGAAAGGGAGAAAAGAGATGACCTCTCTTCCACCATCATCAATAAACCTACCACCAAAAAATACAAAGAATAACAACAAACAAATAGAAGAAGGACATGACCTTCCATCAAAAGTTTCAGAAAAGGTGACCAAGAAAATCAAGGAAATATTAGGTTAGGAATATACTGTGTTTTGTCACAACATTGTATTTTGCATCTGTATTGATAAGCTAATAAAATTATGATAACTCTAGAATATTAATTCTCAAGGTAGGAAAATGTTATTTCCTTGCTTTGTATTGTAAAGACTAAGCAGGGGGGTGAATATGAACTACTGATAGAAAGAGAAATATGAAAACAGATGTCAGTAAGAGCAGCTGACTTTTTCCACTTACTCACAGTGTATATGAATAAAGACTCTGTAACCTAAACTCAATTCTCCCTCTATTCATTATTGTTCATAGTTCAAGGTTTGCATGATTTTAAAAGTATTGCTATTAAATTTGAATTTAATTTAAAATTGCTATTAAATTAAAATTTAAAAGAAATAGGAACTCTTTCCCTCTCCATAAGTAAATAAGAGGATCTAAATGCCTGTCTTCAATTAGTCATAGTTTTGATGGTAGCAATGGTGGCAGGCCTAGGGTAAAGGGTTGTGTTTCCCAAAGGCAGAGGGGTATAGTCGGCCAAAACAAGTGTTTTCAGAGATTACCTGAGTCATCAGAAAAAAGGAGAGTCTGATCTTATCCCTGAGAGTGCACAAGGTGTAATTTTATTTCTTTATTTTGAGACAGGGTCTTGCTAAGTTGCTTAGGGCCTCACAAATTTGCTGAGGCTGGTTTTGAACCCGTGATCCTCCTGCCTCAGCCTTCCAAGCCACCATCTCTCCCAATACTTCCTTTCATACTACCTGAGAGTGCATTGACAGCTATATCCATTTATTAAAGTATAACTCAGAGAAAAAAAGTGCTAGATAAATTATGAATGTAAACAAAATTAATCTCGACTCCATCATAAGAGGTTGAAAATCTGAACTAAGATACTCAGGTTAGACAAGATGAAATATCACAGAAATTAAGCAAACATGATATGGAAAAGGAGTCAGGGAGTGAAAACAGAACAGTATGCCCAAGATATATAAAGATTCCAAACCAGAATAAAACACAGTCTAAGGAGCTAAAAAACATGTCTGGGAGTGTTTTAGTCTGGTGTAGAACACAAATGGTATTTTCAGTGAAATGATATTCTAAGAGGAGTTGACGTAACAATAGCCAAGGTGGTTGTTATTGTGGTTTTCTCTTTTACTTTCTTTTTTTGTTTTTGTACCAAGGATTGAACCCAGGGACACTTAGCCTCTGAGCCACATCTCCAGCCCCATTATTATTATTATATGTTTTATTTTGAGACAGGATTGCTTGTTAAGTTGCTTAGGGATTCATTAAATTGCTGAGTCTGGCTTTGAACTTGTGATCCTCCTGCCTTAGCCTCCCAGGCAGGATTATAGGCATATGCCACCATGCCCAGCTATGTTCTTCTTTTGAGCAGTTTAGATACAATGATTTATTTTATCCTCTCAATTACCCTATAAGGAAGGTTTGTGCCCATTTTACAGATGAGGTAGCTCAGTTGAAAGGAACTTTAGCATAAGGTTCAAAGTGTTACCATGAGTTACTTAGAAAGTTGGAATTTTAATTTAAGTACTCTATCCCTGAAATATATGCTCTTAAATACTTAAGACAATGTCCATTAACACAAAATTCCATGAAAAACTATTTGGCAGTTAAAGAAAATAAGTGATGGATGCTAAAAAATAAAAAGAAAGCATCTGTAGAAAGTCAGATGCTGTGCTACAGGCCTGCAGTTTTAGCAGCTTAGAGGCTGAGGCAGGAGGCTTGCAAGTTCCAGGCCAGCCTCAGCAATTTATGGAGACCCCATCAAAAAATAAAACATAAAATGTACTAGGGATACAGCTCAGTGGCAGAGTGTCCCTCAGTTAAATCACCAGTAACATACACACACATTTAAAAAAAACAAACAAACTGGTACATGAAGGTGAAATAGAAAAATGTAGAAACTAATCATTCTGAAACTAAATAGTAAAAGATAAAAATTAAGATAAAAATATAACTGAATTTGCCATCATTGCCTACAGACCAAACTATCCCCAAAGTTCAGCAACTTTAAAAAATTTTTTTTAAAAATCAATGCATAAAAACTTAAAATGTTTTTGGGCTCGGGTTGTGGCTCAGTGGTAGAGTGCAAGACTTGCGTGTTTGAAGCACTAGGTTCCATCCTCAGCACCACATAAAAATAAATAAAGGTATTGTGTTCATCTACAAATATATATATATATATATATATATATATATATATATATATATATATGTGTGTGTGTGTGTGTGTGTGTGTGTGTGTGTGTGTGTATGTGTGTATAAATGTTTTATAATAATGTAATTTATATTTGTGATTTGATATATTTATACATTGTATGTTTAAGAGTAAATATTTCTTTCCTCCATTTATCATTTCTTTATGGTGAAACTTTCAAGATTGTTTTTTTCTAGCTTTCTGAAGTGTACAGGGCATTAACTATAGTCATCCTGCTGTCAATAGCACACAGAGCTTCTTACTCCTACCAAACTGTAATCTCATACCCATTGACCAACTTTTCCCAGCACCTCCTTACCTGCTGCTCTCTAAATCTCTGTAAGCATCATCCTGCTCTCAACTTCTGTAATACCAACTTTATTAGATTCCACATGTGAACGAGAACTGCAATACTGTCTTTCTGTTCGTGACTTATTTCATTTAACATACTGACCTTCAGTTCTATCCACATCCACATTGTTGCAAATGGCAGATTTCATTCTTTTTATAGCTGAATAGTATTCCATTATGTATATGTACTTTTTTCTTTCTTTCTTTCATTCTTTCTTTCTTTCTTTCTTTCTTTCTTTCTTCCTTCTTTCTTTCTTTCTTTCTTTTTTTTGTACTGGGAATTCAATGCAGGGGCACTTATCCACTAAGCCATATCCCCAACCCTTTTTATTTTTTAATATTTTATTTTGAAATAGAGTCTTACTAAGTGCCTTAGGGCCCTCGCTAAGTTGCTGGCTGGCTTTGAACTTGCAATGCTCCTGCCTAGGCCTCTGGAGCTTCTGGGATTACAGGTAAGTACCACTGTGCCCAGCCTATATTTTCTTTATCCATTCATCAGTTAACAGGCACTGAGGTTGTCTCCATTTCTCTTGGCTATTATGAACAGCACTACGATGAACATGGTAATGCAAACACCTCATTGGCATATTGAATTCTTTTCCTTTGGATGTATAATCAACAGCAGAATTGCTGGATCCTCTATGGTAGTTCTGCCTTTAATTTTTTGATGAAACTCCATGCTGTTTTCCACAGTAGCTTTACTAATTTTCATCCCCACCAACAGTCTATCAGGTTCCCTTTTCTCCTCATCTTTGCCAGTACTTGCTACTTGTAGTATTTTTGTGGTGAGGTGATACTTCATTGTGGTTTTGATTTAACTCAGATGGTTAGTGATTTTTTTTTATATATATAGTTTCTGACCATTTGTATGTGTTAGACCTGAAACTACTAGAATAAAGTATAGGAGAAACATTTTAGAACATTGGAATGAACAAAGATATTTTTGACAAGACCCAAAAAGCATGAGGAAGTAGGGGGAGCAATTAGACAAAAGATTACCTCAAACTAGAAATAATTTGCACAGCAAAGGAAATGACAAATGAAAAGACAGCCTACCAAATGGGGGAAAATATTTGCAAAGTATATCTTATAAAGGGTTGATATTCAAAATACAGAAGGAGCTCCAAAAAATCCAACAACAACAATGACAACTAAAAACAATTCAAAAATAGGCAATTGAACTAAATAGACATTTCTCAAAACAACAATTGTTTCATTGCTTGCAATTCTGTGGGGCAGTATTTCAGACAGAACTATGAATATGACACCCTCTCAGTTTTGGATGTAGCAAGCTAGGAAAGTTCAATGGCAGATGGAGAATCCAGGGTGACCTCATTTACATCTGTCTTTGGTGACTTCTTTATGATTCTCTTGTCCCATAGCTTGATAACTTAGTGACTAGATTCTAAAAGAATGTAGATTCTAACAGATTGTTTGGATGGCAAGCGCAGGAGGTTTTAGGGTTGTTTTGCACAAGCATAGATGCTCATGGTACTTATTGACTGATTACATGCTTCTTCTCTGACGAGTTAGCATGCTCTGCAAGGAAAATTTTGAGTTTGGGATGCTGCTTTGTCTGTCCATTCTTCAAAAGCTGGATTAAAGCAAAATTGAGTGAACTCTGGAGGTTTTCCCTAAAAAAAAAAAAAAAAACAGCATAAGGATGCTTTGTTTTTTAAGCAAATTATGTCTGAGTTTGTGCAGGCCTTAGCAGGTCCCACTTTACCCACCTCCTTTCTTAGAACTGCTAATCCCTTACAATTCCATCTTTAGCCATAATTTTTCTATTATTGTTGTCATACACTTTAATTCTACAGGTATTTTAATCTCTGAGACACTTCTAGAACTACTTTGGAAAGGCAATGTTCATTTGTCCTTTTCTCCATACTATCTTTTCTGTTGCCTTTAATTCCTTGCTATAGTACCACTGTTTGAACCGCAATTATTTTCGCAATTATTTTCTTCTAATAAATTATTTTATTTGTAGCATTTTTAAAAAAATTTACTGTTATACCTTTTGCTGAATGCTACTTAAAGTGAAATGTTTAAGTTTATGGCAACTTCATTAAGCTACCTCATGTTAGGTACAGGGATAGACCAGATTAAAGAGAAGAAATTATAGAGGGAGCAGTGGTATACCTATAATGTCAGTAACTCAGATGGCTGAGACAGGAGGATTGCAAATTCAAGGCCAACCTCAGCAATTTAGCAAGGCCCTAAGTAACTTAGCAAGACTCTGTCTTAATATTCTAAAAATAAAATAAAAAGACCTGGGGATGAAGCTCAGTGGTAAAGACCACTAGGTTAAATCCTCATTACAAAAAGAAAAGAAAAAAAAGAAATGGATCCCACCTCTTGACTGAAGGAATGACAAAGTTGCATTGTATTTAGACCATTTAATGTGGAAGAGATTACTGAGGCAAACTCTGAAACAGATAAATGGTATTCTATATTCTAATGGTTAATAGCCAGCACTTAATTGATAGTAGTAATTTATCTCCAGACTCTGAGTTAGAATGTAGCTACTAGTTCATTTGATCTTCACAATAACCCTAATAGATTAATATAATATGTTGTAATATCTATTTCCACTTTGCATATGAAGGAATCAAAGGACACAGCTCTATTTATTCTCTAAAGCACACACAACTAGTAGATGGTGTGCTAGATATTAAACTCAGGCCTTGTGATTTTGGAGTCTCTGCTGCTAATTTGTCCTATCATTGCCTCATTTCAGAACATTCTTCCTAATGTTAAGAGAGGATTGAATCTGTACACTGAATAAAAACACCAGTTTTAAGAATAAGCTCTCTGTGGAATGGCTTGAGAGGTCTATCCCAGTAAAAGCATTTTAGAGCTTAAAGAGGGAGTAGGGAGGACATCTAGGCAATAAAAGCAAACCACATGTAAGAATATAGATTGGTTTGAGAAATCTTCAAAGCAGTGCTTCCCACAAGAAAACCATGGAGCAATGTCAGCAGAGTTCAAGGCAGTAGAAAGTGGAGTGCAAAACACACAGCCAGTTAAAGTGTTTTCTAATACATGGTGGCAAACAGTAATTACCAAGCCTCAAGGAAAAAAAGGACATGTCACACTATATTAAAAAAAAGAAAAAATAAAAGAAAGAAAGAAAGAAAGAAAGAAAGAAAGAAAGAAAGAAAGAAAGAAAGAAAGAAAAACTCAGAAAGGAATATCAACCATTAAGATATAAATCAAAATGGACTTTGGGTAATGGAGAATTTGAAATTTTTGAAGATGAACTTAACATCTATAGAGATGTAGCAGTCAAAAAAATTTTTGTGCAGGAATTTATAATGGTCAGTATTAAGTAATAAGCATAAATATTGGAGATGAAAAATTTGGGAGTTGATGATATGAGAAAGTGCTTGTTGTTTTTTTGGGTGCAGGGTTCTCTCCATAACAGTATACCAACACAGATTCAGTTCATTTGTCAGCTTTTTAATTTCCATGGCAAGACTTACCTTATTTGGTACAGTTACCTCCTGAGTATAATACAGAAATGCAGAAGGAACTTGTAATCAATAATTTTTTTTACCATTAGTCATATTCTATATTGAACAGTATGCAAGAAATAGAAATGTTTTTTACCATTAGTTATATTCTATATTGAACAGTATGCAAGAAATATTATATTGAACAATAAAAGACTTCAACTATATTTTTTTTAAAAAAGCAAAACCTGAAAAAAACCCCAATGTTATCAACAGGCAAATGGATAACTCTGTCATGATGTGTCAATTAATGAACTACTAAGAGAAGTAATTGGTAATTATTTTTTACCATTTGTCATATTCTGTATTGAACTTCACTTATATTCCCAATTTTTATTTCTACTTGTTTTCCTATTCAAAAATTTATTGTTGATATATTAATGATAAAATTGTACAATTGTACATACTCATGGGATACCATATTGTGTTTTGATACATGTATATATTGTGTAATATATACATCATGTTAAATGAATCACCTCATTTATCATTTCTTTATGGTAAAATCTTTCAAAATCTTTTCTTCTAGCTTTTTTGAAATGTACAGTTCATTATCGTTAACTGTAGTCACCGTATTAGACATTAGCACCTTAATAGATCTTTTTCTTACTTAAGTGTTATTTAGTTATAAGGTTATTTTTATATTTGTTATTTTTAGATAACCATGACAGTAGGGTGTATTTTGACATGTTATATATACATAGGTTACAACCCATTACAATTTTGATCCCATTCTGGTTGATCATGATATGGAGTTACAATTGTCATGTAATTTAGGAAAGTTATGTCTAATTCATTCTACTGTCTTTCCTATTATCATTCCCCCTCCCTTCCCTTCTATCCCCTTTGTCTAATCCAGTGAAATTCTATACTTCCCCTACTTAGCCTCCCTTGTTATGGGTTAGCATCCACATATAAGAGAGAACATTCAACCTTTGGCTTTTTGAGATTCGCTTATTTCATTTCGTATGACAGTCCATTTACTGGCAAATGCCATAATTTAATTTATTCTTTATTGCTGAGTAATATTCCATTGTGTATATATACTTTTCTTTCCTATTTTTTTCTGTTGAAGGGCATCCAGATTGGCTTCAAAGCTTGGCTATTGAGAATTGAGCTGCTATAAACATTGATATGGCTGTGTCACTGTAGAATGCTGGTTTTAAGTTGTTACAAAGGTTATTTTGAAAGATAAATAGACCAGTAGGAGGAATCAAGATGGATGGATACCTAGGAAGACTTAAGTTTCTGTTATACTGAGCTCCCTGTTTGCACATTGTGCAATTTCACTCTAAAGTATTGTAGCATTATAGGTTTTTGTTACTTTGTTGGGCATAATTTCTTTTTATATTTTTGGCCATTCCTGTATGTGCAGTTTTTACAAGTCAGTTTTAATTTGAGTTGCCAAATTCTGTTCTATAAAGTCCTTTTGGGACTTTGATCAAAAGGTAATGTAGTTTCATAAATAAAATTGAGAAGCAATATCAA
This sequence comes from Ictidomys tridecemlineatus, assembly GCF_052094955.1. NCBI lineage: Eukaryota > Metazoa > Chordata > Mammalia > Rodentia > Sciuridae > Ictidomys > Ictidomys tridecemlineatus. The sequence goes on along the minus strand of NC_135492.1, from coordinate 44,054,514 downwards.
GTAATATCAAGGCTGCTGTTTAGGATTATAGTATATGTCTATCAAAATTACTTATCCTTAATTTTATGTTCACTTGAATATTTTTATGGTTAACTTTAATTTTATATATTTTGAAATTCTATTTACTAATTGAATCACAGGCTTTAATACATCAATTTTCATTTTCTATTGCTGCTTTTGTAAATGGCTTTCCAAAGCAGCTAGTTAACTATATCCTGATGAGCACTAATGCATACTTCAAATATTCTTATGGATTTTACAGTGCCTAATTTAATATTCTATTGTATTATTACTTTACATATTCTTTTTCTTATTTATTATTTTTTAGTTTTGCATTTTCTAAAACATGCCAGAATAATATTGAAATAAAATTACAATAGGATTTGTGTTCATCACTTGAAATGTTTTCCCCTGAAAATTATGCATCCAATAGTTTTGCATGAATACTTTTAATTACAAGCAGTTTAATTATTTTTTTAGTCAAATCAGTAATAAATTCTGAATTTTGTGAATGATTTTTGTCTTTTTTCAAAGAAAATGTTTAATGTTCTTCGTCCCTTTATTTATTAACAGGATTTTTATTAGTTGTTTCCTTAATAAAGATTCATCCTGGAAAAAACACTGGTAACAACACTGAAAAAAACACTGCTTTTGCATGGCACATTTTCTCTAATTTAATGTTTAATTTATTTTATATATATATATATATATATATATATATAAAACATATATAGATGTGTGTATGATATATATATATATGTGTATAATTTCATTTATATTTCTCTATATATATATAATGAATATAGTTTTATTTATATTCTAGGTGAAATAAATACATATTTTCATTGTTTTTTTTTTCTTATTACCAGGGATTGAACCCAGGTGCACTCAACCACGAAGCCACATCCCTAGTCCTTTTAGATTTTATTTTGAGACAAGATCTTGCTAAGTAGCTTAGGGTCTTGCTAAATTGCTGAGGCTAACTTTGAACTCGAGATCTTCTGCCTCAGCCTCCTGAGCTGCTGGATTAAAGACCTGCACACGATGCCCAGTTTCTTTCAGTACAATTTTTTGTTAGATTGCAATTTTGCATTTCTCTAAGACTTATAATATGATTTAAGGTGTTTTTTATTAGAACCTTAAATGCAATGTTAATTCATATTTCCAATAACTTAAGTAGGCATTTCTACAAAACTTAAAATTTTATTAAGATATTTGAATTAAATAATCAATAAAACATTTCAACTATATTTTTTAAAAAAGCAAAACCTGAAAAGAACCCCAATGTTAATCAACAGATAAGTGGATAACTCTGTCATGATGTGTCAACTAAGGAAATACTAATCATCAATTTTTTTAAAATTAGCTAGGGATGCATACAACAGCATGAAAGAGGACAGATAATCACAGGAGTCCAGATTTTGCAGTGCCTCCTAGCATTTCTATAGGGTCTGCAGAACACAATTTTATGTGATGTAATACATAGAAACTTTTCAAGGCAAGGATATGTTCTATTTAAAATTAATTTAATGAAGAGTAGAGGAAAGGGACCAGAAGGAGGGAGAATGGAAGGGAAAGGGAAAATACTGGAAGTCATATTAGCCAAATTATAATGTTATATTGTGTGCCATGTACAAATATATAACAACAAAACCATTGTATACAATTATAATATACCATTATGGAAAAAAATTAAAAATAAAATGAATTTGGTGAAAAAGGAACTCAGTGTTCTGTTCCCTTAATAAACACACATTTTTTCATATTTTATCTTTTAATTTGTTAGATATTCCAGTTATTGAATGAAATGGTTGTCCAGTAATACTACACAGCCTATTTTTAATATTGTCATTAGCATTTCTGATGTAGAATAACAATAGTTTTGTTTCAATTAACTTTAAAATTCTCTGAGTTATGATTCTACCTTTATTGATCTCATGGACAGGCATCACTATCTGAAAGATTCAAGCTTAAATCCAAGAAATGTAATTCTCAAATTGCAAAACGTCAACTCTAATATATTTCAACTGTATTGCCAATAAGTGTCTCATCAAATGTTGTGTACTAGAAAAATAATATACATTTACAAAGTAAATGTTTTTATCTTATTACTTTTAGAGGACATTTATTATTATCTCTTTTGATCCTTACTAAAAGTTAGAGTGAGTGGGCATGTCCACTTTGTAAATTAGGAAAATTTTGTTCACAGAGAAGAGATTGTTCTATATTTCAGTATGCAACCATGAAAATTAGCTATTATAGTGTGACAAAGAACCCCCAAACTTAGTAACTATGAAATATACATATATTTTTTCTTCGTGATTCTAAGGGTCAGTGACTTAGACTGTGCTTAACAGGTGGCTCTTCTGTGACTGGCTGGAATTATTCATGTCTACAACTCAGCAGCTGCTTATCTTTTGAACATACAATGCAGCTTCTGTCCACAGGTCTTTACCCACCCCTGCCTTTTCCTTCTCAGTCACTCCCTGTGAATTTGCAGAACATTTTCAGCCTGTCTCTGCTTCCTAGTATGTTTAATCTACTTCTTGTTGCTTTTTAATATATAGTATCCTCTTGTCTCCAATCAAGATCCCAGAAGAAGTCAGTCTATTTATTTAGCTGAGATGATCACCATTGTTTTGATTATAGGAGACATCTCTTTTGTAACAATCTGTCTTATAAGTTGTCAACCAACATATGGATGGTAACTATCCTTTTATAATCAGTGCTCAACTTTCTATATTAGAGTATCCCAGTATCTTTTGCCTGGATACCTGGGCTCTTTAGCTACAAGGGGACTTTGAACATAGCCATAGGCAGCAAAGTCTTATAAAACAAGTATTTATTGTATTGAAGTTGTTTCATCACTTTTAGGCAAAGCACCATTCCATCTGTACCAAATCACAGCTTTCACACTTTTCTATTCCTCCTTTTTTCACCTTGATGAGTGAGAATCTTCCAGAAGTCTTGCAGAGATGTGGAAAGAGGTTGCAGATGAAATATATCTCAGGATATAGGGTATGGAAATCTGCTACAAAAGAAACAAAGCTTCATCATTTTTACCAGCCTTCTCCAGTTCCACAGTTACATTTTATTATTCCCAGTTACACTTTCAGCGCTTGGCTACAATGGAAAAACAAAGACAGGAGCATATAATTTAATTTTGTGGTTGCAAACAGAGAAAAATTAAATGTGCATATCATTTGTGAAGTTGGAGAATTTGCCTTTTGTATTGTTTTAAACACAATTTATATGTATTTGGTTTTAATTCCTTCCTTCCTTCCTTCCTTCCTTCCCTCCTTCCCTTCCTTCCTTCCCTTCTTTCCTTTCCTTTTATTCCTTTCCTTCCTTCTTTTCCTTCCCCTTCTTTCCTTTCCTTCCCCACTTATACCCTGCTATTTTGAGGACTTTCATCGGAAATGCTTGGAACAAAAAAGAGATCGTAGCCAGGCATGGTGACCACACTTGTAATCCCAGCCCAGTGGCTCAGGAGGCCAAGGCAGGAGGATTTCAAGTTCAGAGCCAGCCTCAGCAACTTCATGAGACCGTAAACAACTTAGCAAAACCCTCTTTCAAACTAAAGAAATGTAAAAATTAAAAAGGCTGGGTATGTGACTTAGTGGTTAAACGCCTCTGGGTTCAATCCCTGCTACAAAAATAAAAAGAGATTGTGAAGATGGGAATAATTTTGCTTCCCTGATTCTGGATGGACAATAATCTAAAATTTATCTTGTGTTTGCACAATTATGTTTATAAAGCCAATGATTGTAGTATGAACCTGACACTTCATTTTAAGTGCTAGTTTGTGGAAAGACAAACAATATTATTACATTACCACTCAGAGTTTGTGGCTCTTCCTGTAGAAAAAATTTTTTACTAGTTTCTCCTTTGAAAAATTGTTTTAATCATTTGCTCAGAACCAAGTCTTTGGCCTTGCTGCCAGCAAATAATTCATTGCTTGTAAGAATAATTTTTAACATTGTTTTTCTTTGACAATAGTGTTACACTAATATTAAATTCAGAACATTTTTATCAGTTTAAATCCTTGCAAATATTGAGATGAAAGGAAAATTAACAAAAAGTGCTATAAAAGATAATTGCATTCCCTTGAACAAAGAATAATATCACCTCTCAGCAAATATTTTCTATTTTTTCTAATAATTTATGAATATTTGATACTTTCAGTGTATTTTGAATGCTCATCAAAAATTCATATTTATGCATTCATCATGTGATAAGTATAATACAGGTACATGTTAAAATCAATACAACTTTCAATTGAAACAAACTCCCTGCAGAAATTTTGGTTTTATAGATTGCCAATTTAAGAGGAAAAATCTCAGACTGCTTGTGGATTCATGAATGTCATAAATTTCACGGGGAAGAACTATGCAAGGGCTAGAGCCTGTGGAGTTAATGGCCTATAGACTCTTTAAACTCCTGCAGTGCCATCCCCTACAGACCCCAGGGTCCCAAGTTTCCAGAGTGGGTCCTTATGGAACTTGTATGTACACCTTAAGCTCTTGCTGTGGGAAGCCTTGTAACATAAAGGTTCCTTCTCAGGTTAGACAAAGCACTGCTGAGGGAAAAGGTAATAAGATGTGGGGGACCATGAAGTTTGACAAGGTAGTCTCTGTATGTGGTCCTGGTGGGGTTGTTTGTTCTTTATTATTTATGTATTCTGACATCATAACAAAACCCTCTCTTTTCTTTTAGGAACCACTTTTCCACCTCTAAGTGGTTTGTGTGTTGACACTCAAAATCTACACCACCCCCCCTCCCCACCACACACATATACAAACACCTTTGGCTTCCTAAGTAGCAAACCTGTGACTCAGGCCTGGCCAAATATAGCCCATCATGACTAACCCAGGGTATTTAATCCAAGCAAAACCATGTAGAAGCCGGAGATTATTGGTTTGTTTTTCTCTTTATTTTTTGCTGGAAATCAGCTAGCATGCTACTACTCTTTGCTGAAAGCACTGGTTGTAAAGATCAGGAATCCAGGAGGCAGTGGGGACAAGAAAGAACCCAAAAGAGTGAAGATGCCAGAGAGCCCAACACACAGTTCTGTGGCATAGCTGGAACCTAGATCCTTAGTGCCTGAAGTTTCTCTTTTCTGTCATTTCCATTTCTTGGGTTAGCTCATCTGAGTATTCACTCTAACCTGAAGCCAAGTGAAGCCTCACTCATACAGAAACATTTTGTGGCATCACCTTGAAACAAGATTAGAAAGACCCATGATTTGTCTCCAGATTTAGATTTTTCACAATTTTAAAATAGGTTTAAATGTACAAAATTTTCAATCATGTATATGAAGAAAAGTCATATAATATTAATATTTTGGCACATTTACTTTATCATCTGGTGGCTCTTTCGTGTGTGTGTGTGTGTGTGTGTGTGTGTGTGTGCAAGCATAAATGGTTATGGAAACATTTGGAACTATTTTAGATTAAGTTATGGGTGTAGTTGTTACCCATTATCCTTAAGTACCTCCATACACATTTCTTAAGGGTAGTGTCTTACATGAATCTAGCATTGTACAGTTGTCAGCTGTACAAATTTACCTGGATAGTCATTTTATCTGTCCTATAGTCCATATTTCGATCTTGTCAGTTACCTAATAAAATGTCCTTAATAAAAATCCACACCCAATATCTGCAGGAGCCAGCATACTATGAGGTGTTCCATTCATTTGCTATACCTCTCAAGAATTCTTTAGCCTGAAACATTTCCATAGCCTTTTTAAAAAATAATAGTGGCATTTTTTTAATGATAAAATACCTTTTTTCTTTTTTCCTTTCTTGTCATTCCTCCTCCTCCTCCTCCTCCCCCTAACTCCTTTTCCCCCTTCCACCTCCTACTTCTTTTGGTAACAGAGAATTTCCCATCTGATGTTTCATCACTATGGGACTGAGTTTTCACATTCACAGTTGAAATACTATATTGAAGCATAGTGTCCTTAGGGAATCACATCTGCCACATCTCAGCCACACAGTATCCATCAGAGACTCATTGACAATTTGATTACTTAGTCAAGGTATTTCTTTATTTCTTCATTATATACTTTTGTTTGTTTGTTATTTGAGTTGCAATTCAGTCAGTCTGTGAGGAAACCCTTTGAGACCATAAGGAACATACTTCTCTTTAATATTTTCTGTAAACTTAGCATTAATGAATGACTCTTGCCTTAATCCCATTATGTTTACCAATCCTTACCAATTTGTGTTATTTTGTTGCTTAAACTTTGTTATGAGACAATTAAGAGATCCACACACATTTGCAAGAAATACTGCAAAGAGATCCCATGTACCTTTTCCTCAGTCTTCCCTAATGGTAGTATCTATGCTATCTTCTTGTAGCCACTTCTACTTTGTTCCTGCCTTCCTATTCTTGTTAGTTTGGTCATATGATAATTACATTGTACTCAACTGCAAACTCTTCTGAGAGTAACTAAACACTTTCTGTACCCACCAGCAATTGATGAGAGACCCATTCTCCATATTGCCACCTGCATTTGCTATGAATAGTGATATTGAACATTTTTCCCTGTGTTTAGTTTCTATCTTTGGTGGACTGTTTCTTCCTATCTTCTTTGGATGTGAATTAATGAATATCCTCCTCTATTCTACAACCTGTCCTTTAATTTCTGATAGGAATTTTCAAAGGACAAATATTTTAATTTTGATGAAGTACAATGTATTGCATTTTCCTTCTACCAATCATTCCTTTGATATCAAATCTAAGAACTCTTTGCCTAGCTCTGCATCATAAAGAATTTCACCTGTGTTTTTTTCCAAATGTTTTATCATTTTATATTTTTACACTCAAGTCTGTGATCTATTTTTCTTACTTTAAAAATTAGAGTAAGATATATTTCATGCTTGTATTATTATACCAAAATGGATTCTACTGTCATGTATAGCTAAAAATAACTAATAAAATTTTAAAAGCATAAAACACCCTTGCAGAACTAAGCACCATGTTGATTCAAGTACAAAAATACAATGTACAAAATATCTTGTAATTTGGTCCACATTTGAAGGAGTAAAAGCCATTAATGGCATTTCTAGTAAATTGAATAAAATTTCATATATGAAGTAAAAAAAATAAAATCTCTGGACTTTATGTGTATGTGTATATATGTATATATAGAGAGAGTGATTTTTTTTTGTGTGTATGTGTGTAGTGATTTTTCTGGGTGTGGTGGTGCAGGCTTGTAATCCCAGTGTTGCAGAGGCTCAGGAGGCTGATTCAGGAGATTTGCAATTTTGAGGCCCACTTCAGCAATTTAGGGAGACTCTAAGCAATGTAGGGAGATCCTGTCTCGAAATAAAAAGGGCTGGGGATGTGGTTCAATGTTTGAGTGCCCCAATTTCAATCCCTGCTACCAAAAAATAAAAGTAAAATAGAATATATTATGATTTTACAAAGTATACTGCATAAAATTTGCTCCTTAACCATTTTTTAAGTGAATGGTTCATTAGGGCTAAATATATATATGTTGTGAAACAGATCTCTAGAACTCATTATCTTACAGATTGGAAACTCTATATTCACTAAATAATACTACTTTTGTTCTTTGCCTTACCCCAGAAAACCATAATCCTACTTTCTGTTTCTAGGATTTTCACTTTTAATGCTTTAAATGAGCAGAATCAAACTGTATTTTTCTTTTTAAAAAAAAAAGGCTGGATTATTTCACATAATCTAATGTCACATTTTTTTTATAAGGTTTGGACTTATACAAAAACTGCCCCCTACCTCTTTCATTTCTTTCCTGCTATGGCATCCAACTGAACCTGCACCACTGTTGTAAAGGCTCTCTTTCCTACATTTGTTTTGTCCATCTTTGTTGATAGTTAATTAGGAATATTTGTAAAAACCTGTTTTGCAGGTTATAAATTTTTTCATTGAAACTCATAAAATATATTGGTCTGTAGATTGTCTTTGCCTTAGTTTGGTCTCAGGATAATTTGAACTTCTATGGGATGAAGAATGGAGAAATATTTCCTTCTGTTTTTTGGAAGAGATTGTGAAGAATATGTTGATTCTGCTTGAAACATTTGATAGCACATGTTGGAGGCAGTTTTTAAATTACAAATTTATCTCCTTTCATAATTAGAGGGTCATTCAAATTATTTATTTCATATTATATTGAGGGATTTGTGGTAGTTTGTGTTTTTCAAAGAAATGGTCCTTCTCATATACATTGTCAGATTTATGACTATGGAGTTATTATGTCTTTACCCTTTTGATGCCTGTAGGTTCTGCGCTGTTATCATGTTTCATTTCTCTTATTGGTAGTTTTTGTTTTTGTTTTTGTGTGCATGTGCATGTGTGTGTATTTGTCCTAAAGTTTTGCCAGTTTTATTCTCAAAACTATAGCTGCTATTCTATTGAATTTCTCTGTAATTTTTCTGTTTACAATTTTATTGCTTTCTGTTCTTAGCTTTCTCCTGTCCTTCTTTCATTTGCTTTGGTAATTCTAGGTTTATGAGGTGATTATTGATTATTGAAAGCCCCTTATTTTTATGATGTATGCATTTAGTGCTATAAATTTCATCTTCATCACTCCTATACCTGTGTTCCACAATCTCTTGTCTTTTAATTATTGTGTTGAGACCATTTTTATTTAATATAGTTATGTTGGAGCTGAATTAAGTCTTTTTCTTGTTGTTATTATCTGTCATCTTTTTAAAAAGTTGATTTTTATTTTCTTTTTACTGTTGTATTTAAGTGGTTTCTGTAGGTATTTGTATAGTAAAAAATTTAACCTCACCCAAGAAGAAATGTGCCTTTTCTCTAAGATTCTGAGAGGTGATTTCTAGGCCCTTGGGATGTTATTCATGATAAGAGTATCTTTGCTTTCATGTGCATCTTAGTCCACACCAGGTTATAAAGCAATGCAATGTAGTATGTGGACTTTGGGTCACAATGGATAGTCTCATAATGAGATTTAGAGTAGGGACTTTGTGTCATAAGGCATCATCTTGATTCTGCTATTGTCTAAGGTTAGCTGTGTAAGCGGCCAGCTCTGTGTGACTGACAGTCAACAAAAATTCTAGAAACTGCTGGGCATGGTGGTGCATACCTGTAATCCCAGCAGTTCAGGAGACTGAGACAGAAGGATTTGCAAGTTCAAGGTTAGCCACCACAATTTAGAGAGGCCCTAAGCAACTTAGAAAGAGCTTTCTCAAAATAAAAAATGAAAAAGAAAAGGTCTGTGGGTGTGGCTCAGTGGTAGAGCATCCCTAGGTTCAATCCTCAGGATCTTAAAAAAAAAAAAAATCTAGAAACCAAGGCTCAGTAGAGCTTCCCTGGCTGGTGATACTTTGTGTGTGTTGGCACACATCATAATCTCCATCCATGTCCCTGTTAGGAAAGGTCAGCTGGAAGCTATAGGTTTGGAGCTCTCCTTGACACTACACCTTGGGTGTCTTCCCTTGGTTAATTTTAATCTGTATCTTTTTGCGGTGATAAACCACAACAAGAATATAATAGCTCTCAGTGGGTCATGAGAGGTTCTCCAATAAATTTTCAAATTTGAGAATAGTCTTGGAGATGCCAGAAATGTTAATTGTGCTTTAATTTGGGAGGGGATGTGAACCCATAGTCTTGCACATGCTAAGCATGTGCTGTACCTCTGAGCTGCACTCCCAGCCCTGAGTGATTGGTGTCAGTATTGAGATATTGAGGGAATTCCTAAACTCTACAGATGATGTTAGAAGAAACATTAGCCTGTGGCCGGTTCCTTAGTCCTGTAGTATATTTCTATACAGGTTATCTCCATCTGCTGGGATCACCATTTTGCCAGAGTGAAGTCTGGAAACTTCAGCTTCTTTTATGATCATACACCCTTCCTCAGTATATAATTGTCTCCTGCATGCATTTAGAACCTATCAGTGTTTTGATTTTACTTCAACCATGAGACATAATTTAGGAACTCAAGGGGAAAAGGCAAGCCTATTGCATCTACCCATATTTTTGTTTATAATGTTCTTTTTATCCTACCTCATGTTCCAGTCTTCCTCATTTACCATTGCTTGTCTGTTTAGAGAATTTTCTTTCACTATCTCTGTAGAGTAAGTTTGCTAACCAGAAATTCTTATTCTCCTTTATCTGACAATGTCTTGGTTTCTCCCCTTTTAACTAAGGAAGTGTTTTTACCATCATAAAATTCTGGATTAAACTTATTTTCTTTAAGCATTTAAAAAATATTGTGCCATATACTGTCTGATGAGAAATCTGTAGTCATTCAAATTGTTTTTACCTAAAGGTTGATGTTATTTCTCTGGATGATTTTAAGATTTTTTTCCTTGTCTTTTAATATTTAGAAGTTTATGGAATTTCTTATGTTTATATATTTGGATTTATATTTGAGTTTATCGTGTTCCGTTTGCTCAGCTACTTGACTCCACAATTTTTAAGTGTCTGGCCAAATTTGGGACATTTTCAGCTGTTATTTTCTTTTTGGTACCAGATATTGAACCCAGGGGAACTTAATCACTGAGCCACATCCCCAGCCCGTTTTATGTTTGATTTTGATACAGGGTCTCACCAAGTTGCTTAGGTCCTCTTTAAGTTGCTGAAGCTGGCTATGAACTTGTAGTCTTCTTGCCTCAACCCAAGCCACTGAGATTACAGATGTGCACCACCACACCTGGTTTAGCCATTATTTTCCAAAATATTTCCTTCGGTTCCAATCTCCTTTTCTTATCCTCCAGGACCCAGATAACATGCATATTAGATCTTTTGTTAAAAATCTCATAAGTTTTTAAGACTCCATTCATTGATTTTCTGTTTCTTTACTCTCTGATCTTCAGTGGATAATTTTTGCAGTTTTAATTTCCATTTTGGTAATTCTTTCCTCCTCCTCTGATCTGTTGTTGAACCCATCCACTCAATTTTTATTTCTATTATTGTTTTTCTCAGTTCTAATGTTTCTTTTTGGCTATTCTTTATTATTATGTTAGTTGTATATGGACACAATACTTTTATTTATTTATTTTTATGTGGTGCTGAGGATTGAACCCAGTGCCTTACTCATGCTAGGCAAGTGCTCTACCACTAAGCTACACTCCCAGCCCCCATTGGCTGTTCTTAATTTTACCTTTTATTTTCCTTAAGTATTCTGTTTCCTGCTGAGACTTTCTAGGTATTCAGTCATCTCTGGTGTGAGTTCTCATTCATTGAAGAATTTTTGTCATGGTTGCTTTAAAAATCTTTGCTGAATAATTCTCATGTCTCTGTCATTTTGATGTTGAGATCTCTTAGTTTCTTATTCTTCATTAAATTTAAGATATTCCCCTTTGCTGGTGTGATCAATGATTTTTCCTTTTGACCTGGATATTTTTATGTTATTGTAACATGGATCTAGGCAGTTGGGTTCCTTGTCTCTTGAATTCGAGGAATGAAATCAGTGGACATAAGGACAAGAGCAAAGTAACAGGATTTATTAGAGTAATAGAAAAAAAAAAGCAGAGATCCTAAAGGGGAGGGGCCCCAGTAGAGGGATGCCTAGGGTGTCTCTTGTCTAGGGGTTATTTAAAGGCATATCTGCTTGCCTGGAACAGGTGGTTGATGGATGGAGTGATGCTAGCTAGTATGGACCAATGGAGCTCTCTAAGCTCTGACTTAAATAAGCCAATCAGAAGTGCATGATTTCAATCCTTTATTTACATAATTAAGAGGCCTGGAGGTTTTTCACCTGTCTTTTAGAAAGAGGAAGCATCTTGGGTATGGGTCTGCTTGTTGCTAGGGGTAAGGGCATGGGTAACTAAGGAAGGGCTGCTGTGGTTACAACTGTGAGGAGCAGAAGCAGGTGTTCTAGGTCAGAAAAAGGCATCATGTTTAATGCTGGCAGGGAGCAGTGAGTCACTGGATGTCTTTCAGACCCACTGTCTCCTTTCAGGTTGGCCGTGTTATCCCCCTTCCCTCCTGTCCTTCTCCAAGGCCCTCCTCCTGGCTACCTATGGGAGACTTGTCTTCCTGATTCATTGTAAGTGTCTGGATCTTGTTTAAACTTTGAGCCTTGACTGACTATTCATTCCATCATTACTGTCAGATGGAGAGTCAAGTTCAGGTTTTTCACTCAATCTCTTTTGACACTGAGAAAAGAGTTCCCCACATGCTAGGTAGAGATAGACTTAAGCTCCTTCTGACCTCCACTAGCATAGTGCTAGAGGTCCCTTGTTACCACTGGATGACCATGGGCATCCTCTAGTTTTCCTCTGTGATGCTTCCACAGTGGAGAGATATGTTCCACAGTGGAGAGAGATAAAGACTGTACATTCCTTCCCATGTACAGTCTTTCCTCTCTTGGGAGTCACTCTGTCCTGAGCAGACTTGAACTTCTTTGACTCCACCAATGCAGAGGTTCTGAGGCATCTCCTAAAGCTTCTCGCAGGTGAAGTTTTGCTCCCTGCACAACATTTGTTAACGTGGATGTAGATGGTGCCATAGTTTTATCTTTGGTATTTGACTGAAGTAGAGAAAGTACTTCTTGTCTAAAGTTTATCTATATTGTAGGATCCCCCTCTTTTTTTTAAGTCCTTTGCTAGATAGGCAACTTCTGATGGGAATTTTTCCTTTGTCCATGACTATTGGCATTTCTGACTTGTCACTTTTTTTGGCTCCATAGCTAAGATACACAGAGCAAAAAGATCCTTGCTGGATATCACTGTAGCTTTCCTTGTGTTTCTAGGTCACTAGCTGGTCTGTCTGTCCAGAGTCTTCTCATTTTTGCTTTACATATATCATGAATACAAAGTTTTTAGTTGTATTTAGCAGGAAGAATGGGGACGATTTAATCATTGTTGAGTCACCAAGTAGATTATTTTTAAATGCTTACAAAATGCTTAGCTTTCTGATTAGGTCTCATTGACACTGCACTGTAGAAAATTTGTTCAATGGATTTTTAGCTTTATATTGTTTAATGGACTTTCTGTAGAATAAAGAAAATATGAGTGGATAATAGGGACAGTTTGTTCAGGGTTCTTTGTGTGTTCTATAAAGTACCAAGAGAGCAGAGAAATTTTTTTCTGGTGTTTCCACTTTATATTCGAATCCTAGTAGGGTTCCTGTCATGTGGAAGAAACTCAGTAAATGCTTTTGAAGAGATGATTTGTCTTAGAAATAACTAAAGACAAAAAAATGACAATTCCTGATTGGTCTTTGTACGTGACCTTCAACTATCAAAATTGGCCTATGTAATCTCGAATATGAAAGATCATAAAGTTAAATTTTATTATACTTCCATTATGTTTCATGGATAGGTTCTACAATAAAGTTGAGTATTCTAATCTTAAATGAAAGATTACACTGGATAACACTTACCTATTTATTTTCTTCTGAGAGTATTTTAATAGTTGTCTCAAAAACCAAAACAACAACAAAAAAAATGAAGACATGTTCTATGTACTCTGCTCCACTGGGTAACTTAACAGCTTTTTTTAATAAGAATACTTTTGGGTGCAGTTCTTAGTTTTTCATTGCTAGTGTCTTCCTGACTTAAAAGACAGTGGGTGATAAGGAAGAATAAATGGCTGTGATAAGACATGCTGTGTTGAAATACATATATACTCCTCAAACCACCCTTGGAGACTTTCACACAATGAGATTAGAAGTAATTGAGGAATCACTATTTTTTTCATAGTAAATCCTACTAGTGAGGGAGGAAAATATTACTAAGAGGAATGACAATCTGAAAAGTAATTCAAACAAAGGTGCTATTAGAATCAAGCAATTAAAATAAAGTGGTGAGTGAACATGTAATATTTTATTTCTCATAATTTTACCTATGAACATCTGTACTTTGGGACCCATAAAAAGGATAAATGGAGTTTCTCTATTTTTATTAAATCTGTAAGTCACTGGAAAACATACAAACCTGCACTTCTTTGCTCATCTCCCATTCATCTGCAAGAGCAGGTGAAAATAGTGGCTGGGGATGAGGGTTGGATATCATAAAATATGGGGAAGATCAGTGGAGTAGAAGAAGGAGATTGAAAGGGAGGGAAGAGGGATAGGAAAGGGGAGGAAATGCAGAATTAATTTAGCAGAATCATGCTATATGCACATATAAATATACCATAAGGAATTTCATCTGAATGTGTAAGTAGAAGGAAACAATCAAACATAAACAAACAAACAAACAAATAAGAAAAAGGAAGATCAGTAGAGGGGCAGGAGGAGGGAAGAGAAAGTGGGGAATATGGACTGAAATGGAGTAAATCAAATTCCATGCATCTATGATTTTGTCAGAATGAACCCAAATTTTTTAAATTTGGATTCATCAGGACTTAGTGCTGCAGAAAGGCATATGTGTCCAAAAAATGTACATAAGCCCAAGGTACTTTGGAAAGATATTCTAACAGGACAATGGAAAGGTCCTGACCCAGTAATTGTCTGGAATCGGGGGTCTGTTTGTGTGTTTCCACAGGAAGAACAGCAGCCAATTTGGATTCCAGAGAGATTAACCAAGGTTCTGACCCAGAACAGCAGCCGATTTGGATTCCAGAGAGATTAACCAAGGTTCTGACCCAGTGATTGTCTGGAGTCGGGGGCCTGTTTGTGTGTTTCCACAGGGAGAACAGCAGCTGATTTGGATTCCGGAGAGATTAACTAAAATCCTGACCCAGTGATTGTCTGGAGTCGGGGGTCTGTTTTTGTGTTTCCACAGGGAGAACAGCAGCCGATTTGGATTCCAGAGAGATTAACTAAAGCGATTTCTACAGACCAAAAAGAAGATGATTTAGCTCAAATCCATAATAGCTGATATCCAAAACTCCAATTTGGCTATCCTTACATCTGCGACAGAACCAGGATGCTTTTTTCAATATCTATTTTATTATTGCCCTTTCCCATATCATGAAGTTCTATTTTATTTTTTTGAGCTCATACAGACCTAGGTTAATGTTTTGCTGATCAGTTCTATTTTTTTTTTTTGACTATAGAGTTTTTAAACATTGCAATAGAGATTTTACCTGTAAAAAGTTATAAGGCCTTTACTATTGTGTTATGTGTTGTATGTATTATATTATGTGTGCACACTTGTATTTTGTGTTATATGTTTGAATGTACGTATGTCCAATGTACGTATTTCCATATATCATATATGATGAGCGCTCATGAAAAGATGGATCCAAATATTTTTTTTTATTCACGTGATTTAAATGGTTTAATTTAAATTGGGTAAATAACTGTTAAGAATTGTTTTAATATGTAAACAAAAAAGGAGGTTAACAGATCTGTTTGTTTACTCTCACCTTTCGTTTTCATTATATTTAATAATTCTCTTCACTATAATGTAAATTGTTAAGAAAATTGTTTTCTTTTAGTGCCTTCTGAAATGTTACCTAATTTTTTCTTTAGCCATTATTGCCAGAATTTCTATCTTCATCCCAGTGCCGATGAAGATAATATAAATTGTTAAGAAAATTGTTTTCTTTTAGTGTCTTCTGGAATGTTACCTAATTTTTTCTTTAGTCATTATTGCCAGAATTCCTATCTTCATCCCTGTGCCGGTGAAGACAAAGATAAAACTAATCTACAGTTTCTGCAATAGCCATCACTGAACTGCTTACAGGACTTGCATTGAACTGCTTACAGAACTATGTGTCACTTATATGCATTGTGAACTATCTGTTGGTGCAGCGACTTGTGGTAGTGTTGGGGTATTTTTGCTGATGATATCATCGGTGGTACAATTTTCCCAAAAGGAGCCGTCAATTGACTTGGTATATCTTCCTCCCTTCTGCTTGTCATGATCATTCAGCTAAAATTTGAGGGTCAACAGAGGTGAGGCAAAGAACCTCACCCCCCCCCCCCCCCGCTGAGACCTCTCCACAGGTGTGGCTGTATACTGGACCGGTAGTCAATGACGGGTAAGATCCAATTACAATGGTACCAACCTAAGACAGGAGGCTGACGCCCTGAGGTCAGCTCATCCGAAGACGGGTAAGGACCATATGTATTGGACAACCTAAGGCAGGCACGGTCCATAAGCCACATGCTTGTTGTTTAAACAGAGAGGGGGAGATGTTGAGAGCCACAGCCAAAGGGGCCCCAGCAAACTTCCAGCTGCCAGCAAGCTTCAGACTGCCCCAGCAACATCTAGCTGATTGGCTCCTCTGCGGTGATGTTCATTGGGCTGTTTCCCTGCCCTTCAGACTGCCAGCTGATGATTGGCTCACAGCTGCCCCAGCAACATCTAGCTGATTGGCTCCTCCACGGAGCTGCTCATTGGGTGACTTCTTTGGCTCTGCCCACGCAACCCAGCCAATCGGCCTCAAGAGGAGGAGGATTGTGGGAGGAAAAGGCTGGTGTGGGGGAGAGAGGCTTGTGGAAGCCGGTGGTGGCAGTTGGGCTCTGAGGGTTTTTCCCTGGAGCTGTTTTGTTTGGCGTTTGTAGTTCTAAAAATAAAGTTAGTTTCTTTTTGACAAGTGGCTCCTGATTTGTGCCAAGCCAGATATAACTAAAATTCTCAAAATATGACTTGATGATTACAGTCTTGTATCTTATCAATTGCTTTCTTCCACCAAATGATTTTAGGTACTGACTGCATGAGCACAATATTCCCTGTCATCTCCCTACCCCCTTATAACTAGCAGATTCCAATTCTTTCTAGCTGCTTTTGTATTTTTAATCATTACTGGGTCATCTTAAATGACAACCATTTGGCTCTCAGCAAGGTATACAAGTGCTGGGGGCGGTGGAGGAAGAAAAATGAAGATTATGCATTTTTAAATTGCAATTAATTACAACCACACCTGAACTCCTTTCTTAAAAATGGCAGCCAAACCCCATCAGTAGATTTGATTATGCAAAGTACATGATAAAAGTTGCATTGTAATTTATTAAAATTCTGATTAAGAGAAATGGAATGGTATATGATGCAGCTTTAATTTGCTGACAACTAGGGTGGCCAGTTTTTGATCTTGACTTCTCAATTATTAACACCCTTCTATCAATGAGATGTTTTCCTTTCAGATCCTCTCAATTTCCATTTCTCTTGAAGAATCCAGGTTTCATTGGCTGGAGCTCCTTTGTTGGATCTCCCTGAAGTCTAACACTTAAAATCAGGTTAAAAAGGGGATTCTATTGAAGCTTGATAGTTTAGGTAAATAAAAATTGTTGGCTTGAAGAACAGTGTTTTCTTTCAGTGCAGTAGTTATTTTTCATGTATATGAAATTTTTGATGAGCCCTGATTCTTTTATAGGATCTTTTTAGGGACAACTCATGTGCAAAAGGAGATTTTTATCCCAAATCAAAGAACAATCACCACTCTTAGTATGTAAGATATTATAACAGTTATATTTCAATAACTTTCTCTAAAATGTTTGCTGTTTTTCTATACAAAATATTCGGTGAATCAGATGCCAATCTACAAGGGACCAATTGAATCTGAAATATTCTATCTATCATAGATATATCTATAATGTAGCCATTAAAGAAAATGAGGTTAGATATACATGGTTTGACAAAGAAAAATTCCTAAGTTTGGGTTGTTAAGTAAATTTAAAAAAAAGTAAACTATAGAAGGCTCTAGATTTGCAGTGTTTTTGAAAAGAAAGTACAGGCAGACATATATGCATCTGTATGTACAAAAGATATCTGAAAGGTGATGCCCCAATGTCGGAGACCATCTCCAACAGGGGGTCTCAGGAGACAAACAGATGGTGAGGAGTCGGCGAAATGGGGGTGGAGAAACAACACAGACACCAAAGTGAAGGTGCTGATCCCAATCTTTACTTGTGAAGTTGATCATATATACTTTTCATTTTGGCAGGCTCACAGTACTTTGTGGTTACAGGAATCATTATTCAAAGAAACAAAATATTGCATAGCTACAATTAGAATAGAAGAATGTATCTTGGCTTATGCATAAGCAAGCATTTTTCCTTTCAGTTCGAGTTTTGCTTTGAGCTGTTTCTGCTTAGTTAACTTTTAATAATAGTTAGAAATGTCCCAAACTATTGGCCTATACCTTGACTATTCTTTCTTGACTTACTGACTGGAACTGGTGCCATGGTTACGGCAAGTGGTTAACTTGTTATTAATTTTAATCAAACAAGAGTAAGAGCACAAACCATTGTGCACAGGAACAAGAACAAGTTGCCCAGTACTAAGCACTAATCTGTCTTCTTAACATTAGTTTTTCTTCTCTAGATTTTAATTTAATTTCTCAAAAACTTCCTTGCCAGGAATACAGGGAGTTTTTCATTAGACATTAACAATTTACGCTCCACAGCTGAATCATTGCATTTAGAGCAAACAGATCTATTCTTTAGAAGTAGTTGTATTAATTGGGAAAGTCATATTTTTCCTTCATACTTAATGGTGATATGAGAAATCACAACTATACTTATTAAAGGAATACAAAAACAAACCAGCCTATTCCCAGAAACATACTGCACTCCTCCAGAGGATGGACGCCTTGCACCATCCACCTCAGTAGGGCCTTGCCATTGCCTGAGTCAGGGGAGCGGCGCAGCACCCCAAATTATTGGTAGTTCCTCCATAGAAGTAAGGTATAAGATTATTATGAGTCTGGAATTTCCCCCAGAGCCTCAGGTATTGAAAGCTTGGTCCCAAGAGCAGAAAAGATGAAACAATGGGGATTTGGAGAAGTAATTGGATCATAAGGGCTTTGACCTCATCACTGGGTTTATCCATGGATGGATTAATAATTTGATGGCATTGTTTTGAAGTGGTAGAAACTATAGGAGGTAGGGCCTCATTGGAGCAAGAGGGTTATTGGGCACTTGATGTATATATCCTTCCTGCATCTTCTTCCTCCTTCCCTCTCTGCTCTCTGGTCACTGGAAAGTGAGCTGTATTCCTCTGCCATCCCTTCCACCAGAGACCCAAGGCACAGGAGCCCCTCACCACAGACTGAAACCTCTGAAATCATGAGCCGAAATGTTTCCTCCTTTAAGTTCTTTTCCTCAAGTATTTTGGTCATAGTGAGAAAAAGCTAACAATTTTTTTTTGTAATTTTCATGAATTTTAGCTATTAATTACAATTTTCAAAAGGAACATACTTCTCTTTTGTATATACTATTAAAACAAAAAAATGACATATTCTGTGAGTCTTTGTAAACTATACATAGAAGTCTAAAATTAATATTCAGGACTCTCCACGTTTGACCCTTGCCCTTCTTGCCTCCATTGTCGCTCATTCTATTAAAATAAGGGCAAGGGGCAAGATGGTGGCTGAGAGAAGAAGCACAGCCTGAGGCTCCTCAGTGCCAGGCTCCTAAAGTAGGAATACGGCGCCTCCCTGAGTAACCAAGAAACCTCACTGAAATATAATACAGAACTGTGAAAAAATTCATAGAGCTACAGAAAGTTGGTAACTGAAGTTGGAACATAAAAAATAGCACCTCAGAGTGGGCCATGTCCTGCTTCCAGTAGAGCAGAGCGAGAGTGCTGACAGAAGAGTGGTAGTGGGAATTTAATAATAAATAAAAATACACTTGGAGAACCCTGTGATTTACAGAGGAAATCTGATTTTAATGGACCCAGAGTTGGTGGGGGAAGTAGCTCAGTGAAAACAAATCCAAAGTGGTCTACTGGGCAAAAGTGTTGTGTGGGGGCAGCAAACTTCCCCACCCCTTCTGAAGAAATAAATTGAAGAAGACCTTAGAGAATGAAAAGACCTCCCTTGTTCTCAGGCTGGCAGAATAAATGTTGTCAAAATGTCTGTAATATCAATAACAATATACAGATTCAATGCAATCCCCATCAAAATAGCACTGCAATTTTTCACAGAAATAGAAAATAACCACCCTAAAATTCACTTAAAAGAATAAGAGACCCAGAATAGCCAAAGCAATACTGAGCAAGAAAAGTGATGCAGGAGGCATCACAATAACGGACCTAAATTATATTACAGAGCTGTAGTAACAAAAACAGCATGGTATTGGCATCAAAATAGAAATGAAGATCAATAAAATAGAATACAACACACAGAGACAAATCCATATATTTACAATCATCTAATATTTGACAAAGCTGTCAATGTTTTGTAGTAAACAGAGCCTTTTTATCAAATGGTGCTGGGAAAACTGGATAGCTCTACATAGAAAA
Organism: Ictidomys tridecemlineatus; assembly: GCF_052094955.1. NCBI lineage: Eukaryota > Metazoa > Chordata > Mammalia > Rodentia > Sciuridae > Ictidomys > Ictidomys tridecemlineatus. The sequence goes on along the minus strand of NC_135492.1, from coordinate 44,034,419 downwards.
ATAAAACTATATCCTTATCTCTCTCATCCTGTACAAAAGTCAAACAGAGAAGTATCAAAAACTTAGGATTAATACTCCATGTATGTTTAATATGTCAAAATATGTTCTACTGTAATGTACAACTAGAAAGAATAAATTTTTAAAAACTTAGGAATTAGACCAGAAACCTTGCAACTGCCAGAAAAAACATAAGATCAACACTCCTTAATATTGATTCTGGCACCAAATTCTTAACAAGACTCCCCACCCCCAAAGCACAAGAAATAAAATAAAACAAAGAATCAATAAGTAGGATACTATCTAGTTAGAAAACTGATGAACAGCAAAGGAAATTAATCAACAAGATGAAGAGAGAGTCTAGAAAGTGGGAGAAAAATATTTGTCAGCTACTACTCTTACAGGAGATTAATATCCAGAATATAAAGAACTCAAAAAACGTAACACCATAAAACAAATAAACAAATAACCCAATCAACAAATTGGCAAAAGAACTAAACAGAAAATTTTCAAAATAAGAAACTTAAATGACCAACAAACCCATGAAAAAATGTTCAACATCTCTAGCAATCTGAGATTAATTAATATATCAGTTCAGTCAAAATGGCACTAATCAAGAATACAAACTATAATAAATGCTGGCAAAGATGTAGGGAAACAGGTATGCTTACTTGTACATTGGTGGGACTGCAGACTAGCACAATGACTCTGGAAAGCAATATGGAATTCCTCAAAAAACTAGGGATGAAGCCAACAGCTATTCCACTCCTTGGTATTTTCCCAAAGGAACCAAATCAGCATGCTATAGCAATACAGGCACATCAATGTTTATAGCAGGAAAATTCACAATCACTAAATTATGGAATTAGCCCAGATCCAGATACCCATCACTAGATTAATGGATTAAGAAAATTGTTACACACACACACACACACACACACACACACACACACAATATACAGTTGTACTCAGCCATAAAGAAGAATGGTATTATGGCATTTACCAGTAAATGGATGGAAATGGAGAACATCATGCTAAGTAAAATAAGCCAAACTCAGAAACTCAAAGGTCAAATGTTTCCTCTCATATGTAAAGGCTAGAGTAAAATAAAGGAAAGGAGGAGGGTAAAATAAGATATCATTAAGATACATGTAAGATCAGTAGTATAGAAGGAGATCAAGAAGCACAGTGGAGGAAAGGGAAAGGGGGCAATGTGGAATGAATTCCTTTAAAATCATGTTTTGTGCATTTATAAATATAGAGGGAGACTTCACCTTTATGTATAAGCAAAAAAAGCCAATGAAATAAAAATAAATAGATGCGTGAAAGGAACCCTTGCTGAGGGAAAAAAAAAAGGAGAACAGGGGAGGGGAGAGAAGACAGGAAACATAGGGGGGAGAGAAATGGGGGGAATCCTGAACTGAAATTTAATTCCTTGTGCATATGAGTTTGTTGGGATGAATTCAACTACTATGTATAACTATAAAGCTCCAACAATAATCATAATCATAATAATAATTATAAGGGTGAGACAGAATGACCTTCAGACTTAATTGTAACTTGCTTTAATGACCATTCTTTTGACCAAAGTGATCTCCCTTTGGTGTGAATGAGCCTCCTCTGAGGGTGTAGTGCTCTCTCTCCATATCCCCATTCTCCAGGCATCCTTGGAGAAGTAGCATGTGTCTTCCTCCTTCTGTCATATCTCCCACATGCAGCACTTCTACCTATCTCAGAAGTTTACAGAACTTCAGAGGGTGTGCCACTCTCCTGGTTTTTGCTAGATCAAGGTGCAGTCTGTAACACTGCTTAACTCATTTAGATTGTTTCGTAGTTTTTCATAATGTTTTTATAAGAAAAACCTTATATAATTAAATCTGAACACTTGAACCATGGATAGGATGAGTCTATTTTGGAAACCCTTGGATATTAAGGAAAAAAACCTTTTGAAATATCTCAGTAAGAATGGTGAATGCTCTGTGGTCTGGGATAATATATCATTTTTTCCACGGAAGAGTGCCTATTTTGGACTTACCTACAATCTTAAATGGAATAATTTAAAAATGGTTATCTTAAATAAACGATATTCCCTTTACTCTAGAGTAATTTCTCAATGTGTAAGAGAGATGGCACATTTTAAATATATAGGTATAGGAACAAACTTGCTTAAGTTTTCTATGCCTTCATCTAATCATAATAATACTTCCCGCCAGACAGAGTTGCTGTGAGATAAGAAAAAAATAATGATATTTAAAATGGCTTAGAATATTGCCTGGAACATAATACTGATACAGAAATTAATTCTCTTTGGGGACTCATCATAAAAGTTTAATACAATTCATTAAAATATACGAATTGAAATATAGCACCACAGACACAGTGGGTGCTCAGATACTATCTTTGATGAAGATAATGGAGAGGATGATGTAGGTAATGGAGATGATAATGGCTACCATGATAATCTAATGATTCTGCCATTATGATGTTGGTGATGATGATTATAGTGATGGTGATGATGGTGATGGTGGTAGTGATGATGGAGGTGATCATGTTAGTGGTGGGGTAGTGGTAGTGATGATGCCAATGTTGATAGTGAAGGTGGTGGTGATGGTGATACTAATGATGTTTGTTATATGATGAGGGGTGATGATAATATGGCAACTATAGTGATAATGGTTACTATTATAGTGATGATGAGTGTGATTTTTTTTGACAGAAGAAGAAAATTAGAAACATTCTAATAATGCTAGGAGGGGAGCATTGAAGATTTACACAAGGAGCACAAGTGTGAAATGAAATCTGACCTACTTTTCTCACCAATCCTTTAACACTTGGGTGGATCTGTGCCATCTTTAAGAAAGGAGGATTTTTCATTATTTTCCAATTCAGGAAGTCTCTGTCTCTCCATCTCTCCCATAGGAAAATCTTTATATTAAATTTATAAGAAGGTGTGTAAGTTAGTTGTGTCCTAAGAAAAACAAGACAGGTAGCCAACACATTCATATGAATACTATGAATACTCTCTTTTTTTTGTTCCCTGCCCCCACTTCTCTCCTACCACGTTTCACAAATGTATTGAAGTACCTCATATACTCTTTTGCCTCAGAACACATCTGTATTTGAAGCCCAGTTGCAGAAATTTTCTTTAAGGTAGAGTCCCTTCCTGGGATTTTTTTTTTTTGGTACCAGGGATTAAGCCCAGGGGCATTTAACCACTGAGACACCCCCAGCTCTTTTTATTTAGAGACAGAGTCTTACTAAGTGTCTTCCCACCTGGCTACATCATGTAGTTACCATGGGCTCCCTAATGGAGCTGAAGCTGGCTTTGAACATTAAAACCTTCTACCTTAGTCTCCTGAGTCACAGGGATTACAGGCAGGTGCCAACATGCCTGGCCTGGGTATTTTTTCCTGAAGACTAGTATATTGAAAAGATGATATCAGGTTCCCAGGTGGAGTGCTAGAGTTTAGGAAAGTACACAGTGAGGAGGTGACAATAGGATTTAGAAGGAAACAGGGAACTCTAAAACTTCCCAGTCTCAGCATGCATTCCCAGATATAGACATGGCATAAAAGCAAACTTCTGTTGGATTACCAGCTTGCATAATGAGGATATCAGCTGGGGCCACAGACAACTGCAATATGAAACCCTCTCCCTGTAAATATACTACATTAGGAGGGAACCCAGGAAAATGATGCACTCTGTAAGGGCAAGGATTGTAATTTCCCATGAGCTCAGTAAGTTTTAAGGCTGAGACTTGCATTTAATTTGATTAAATGAAAATAAAATAACTTATATGCTTGCATACTCAATAATACTAGATTCATCATACCTACCCAGAGAAACTAAGTCCTTTTATCAGCTAACTTTGTCCCTAAATTCTAACAGTCCAGGACAGTTTAATATTTAATAATCAGAACTCCAAGACCCATCACTTAGCACTGTTCTTTTAAAATGTGAATGGTCTTTTTCTAATGTTCATCCAAGGAGGAGTCTTAAAAATTTTGGAGGCTTCCACATTATGAACTCCACTGAGGATCTTGCAGAACAGACATACTGCTGCATGATAAACTGAAAGTCATCTGAAAGAGTGAGCAGTGCTCCTTTTAACTAAAAATTTAAAACCCAGTGATAGACAATGGAACCACAAATGAAACATCATGTGGTTGCCATGGGCTCCCTAATGGAGCATAAGCCTAAACTTTGTTGCAAGGATAAAACTAAAAATATTCTTCCTTAAGGGGAGCACCAAACAAAGGTGTTTAATAACCTCATCCAGGTATAAAATCATGGATGCAGAGCACCTCATCATCCTTATGGAGGTGAGCATCCTTTATACAAACTTAAAGTCACCCTTGACAGTCTCTTTGTTGCCTGCATGAAGTGCCAGATTCTGCTCATCCAACTCGCCTCAGGATGCACACACTTCATTTCCATCTGTGTTCTGGGAAGACCAACTGTGTCATTTGCCAACATCTCGGCCAACATCCACATAATAAAAGGCAGCCACCATGGAACATGGGCTGAAAAGCAATCCATCCAGTGTTTATGAGTAGCATTAGCATGCTCTTAAAAACACTAATAACTAGTTTAATTACTGTTCATTTTAGTGTAGATGGCAGCTCTCCAAAACCTAATTTTTTACTAAATTCATTTCAGTAAAAGCAAAAAATTTTTTTTAATGGAATAAATGAATGTAAGTTACTTACAGAAATTAGACTTTTATTAACATGATGTAAACTCAGAAAAGAACACCTTTTTAATTTTTTCTAGTTTATAGTTTTCTTTTTCGGGGTTTCTTTTCCTCCTCTCTTAACCTAACTTTCAGTCCAATATGGCCTTTGAATTAGTTTTCATAGGGATACCATTATATTTGGCTAAGTTTTAATCTCAAAGGAAAATGTTTAAAAATAATTTGAAGCTTTTTAAAGTTACTAAAATATAGAAAATTCTTAATGTTATGGGGAGACACCTCAGAAAGCACTCTAAGTTTGAATTTCAAATCAAAAGAGAACTTTATTTACCTGGCTAGGGACTATCACCCACCACAGAGACTCAAGCTCTGGGGGAGGACAGCAGCTTCCTGGGTCATCCAAAGAGAATATAAGCACAAAAACCACAACTCAGTGATTTGCTTATCGTCATGTAAGTGTAAGCTAGCCAATCATAGAAATTAAAACATTATTAATGGGACCTGTGCACGCTAGGCAGGACTGGAATTTTCCAGTCAGCAAGCAAGAGATAAACAAAAGCTAAAAAAGCATTAGCTTTGCAGTTCAGTTGACCACAGTCCTGGGTTCAAGCAGGTAATAGACAGTTGCATCCTGAACTTGGGCAGGAGTCAGTAGGGCAAGAATCTACTTCAAAGTCATATAGACCTCCAAGGGCATTTACACCCAGGATGTAGCTCACTATGACCATCACTGCATCCTGAGGTAGGGTACAATTTATGGGGTACAAAGTACAGAAAGACAATCTTTTTTATAAGAATACAGCTTTCATTTTAGTTTCTCAGAAACAGCTCTTGTAACAGTGTTTTATAGAAGGCAGCAAAATGAAGTCTTAGGCCTGACTATGACAGATCTTGCTTTACAATTGTCTTATCTCATTTATCAAATTCTTGTATTTATAATCTATATTTTTTACTAATTTATAACCTATAACTTACAATCTTACTGATTGTATTTATCAGTTCACACCACAGCACTTAACATCTTAATTTAAAGAAGAACTAGTCAGATTTGATTCATGGTCTGGGAACTCTGTGATACCTATCTGTGACTGGTAAGTATGTAAAAGGAGAGTGAGCATTAGGAATTTTTAGAGCAATTTTATATTGTTGCAACATTTTCATAGTATTTCACAAATATTGTCAGTCTGCTCTGTATTGGAGGGAAATAGGGATGCTTTATTATAGAAACTTGGACATGCACTGAATTATTTTTTAGTTATTTTTGGTACCAGGGATTGAACCTAAGGGTGTTTAACCACTTGAGTGACCTCCCCTGCTTTCTTTTTCTTTGTTTCTTTCTTTCTTTCTTTCTGGCTGACCAGTTAAAGTTGATTTATGTAAGACTTTAGTTTTCATTTTGTTTTTTTAATTTTTAATTTGTTATATATGACAGCAGAATGCATTACAATTCATATTATACATTTAGAGCACAATTTTTCGTATCTCTGGTTGTACACAAAGTAGAGTCACACCATTTGTGTCTTCATACATGTACTTAGGGTAATGATGTCCATCCCATTCCACCATCTTTTCTACTCCCATGCTCCCTCCCTTTCCCTTCTTCCACTTTTCCCTTTTGCCCTATCTAGAGTTCATCTAATTCTCCTATGCCCCACCTCCCATCATATAATGAATTAGCAGCCTTAAATCAGAGAAAACATCTAGCATTTGTTTTGGGGGGATTGGCTAACTTCACTTAGCATTATATTCTCCAACTCCATCCATTTACCTGGAAATGCCATGATTTTATTCTCTTTTAATGCTGAGTCATATTCCATTGGGTATATATACCATAGTTTCTTTATCCACTCATCTACTGAAGGGCATCTAGAATGGCTCCACAGTTTAGCTGTTGTGAATTGTGCTGCTATAAACATTGATGTCACTGTGTCACTGTAGTATACTGTTTTTAAGTCCTTTGGGTATAGACTGAGGAGTGGGATAGCTGGGTCAAATGGTGGTTCCATTCGCAGCTTTCTAAGGATTCTCCATACTGCTTTCCATGTAGGCTGCACCAATTTGCAATCCCACCAGCAATGTATGAGTGTGCCTTTTCCCCCAAGTCCTTGCCAGCATTTATTGCTGTTTTTATTCTTAGTAGCTGTCATTCTGACTGGAGTGAGATGAAATCTTAGATTAATTTTGATTTGCAATACTCTAATTTCTAGAGATGTTGAACATTTTTCATGTATTTGTGATTGATTATATATCTTCTTCTGAGAAGTGTCTGTTCAGTTCCTTAGCCCATTTATTGATTGGGTTATTTGGTTTTTTGGTGTTAAGATTTTTGAGTTCTTTATATATTCTTGAGATGAATGCTCTATCTGACTTGCATGTGATAAAAATTTGTTCCTAAATTGTAGGTTCTCTATTCACCTCCCTGATTGTTTCCTTAGTCAGGGATCAAGGAATGGCTTAGCCAAGGGGCTGTGAATCAGGATTTCTCTTGATATTGCAGTCAAAATGTGAAGCAATAGAATAGGTACCCCAAAGCTGGGATTAGTTGCTTGATGCTTATAGCAGCACAAATTTTAAGATTAGCTTTGGCAACAAGGCAAAACGCACATGCTTGCATTATTCATACACATACACATAACTATTTGTCCATTCTCTAGTTATACTTATTGCTGTTATGTTTTTATATTCCAAAAATAATGATGCAGTGAAATATTTTCATAGATCTCATGTACATGTACAAAGGATTTAGTGAAATATGTATACACACAGAGACACACACACGTTTCATATATATATATATAGTATATATATACACACTATGATAAGTAGAAATGCCATATCTTGTGTCCACATCTCCAATTATTGCTACTAAATTAACTGGTGTTGAATTTATGACTTGTGTGTGGCCATTTTAATATCTGTTTCAACCAGCAGTAAATGAGAGTTCCCATGTTTACTATCTTTATTGAATTATGATATATCACAGTTCTAATTTTTTTGTCAAATTTGATGGCTATGAAATAAATTATTGTCATTTCAAATAAGTTATTACATAATTACTAATGATTTTTAAGCAAAAGTTCACATTTATTTTTTCATCATATTTCTCATCTCTGAATGGGCTTGCTTTTCAAGGCTTTTCCTATTGGTTTATTGTGACTATACATTCTTTGGGGATTTTTTTTATAATCTGTTACAAAACTTTGACTCTGTATTGCCCTACAAAAATTGTGTCCTGTCTATGGTATTTTTTGTTTGCTGTTTAGGTACGTTATGATGGATATAAGCTTATACTAGTTTTCCTTTATTACTTGTACTTTTGGCATTTTTCTTAATGCATTCCACCTAACCTGAGATTAGGAAGATTTTTCTCTTTCTCTGTTTTTTTTTTTTTTTGTACCAAGAATTGAACCCAAGGATGCTTAACCACTGAGTCACATCTCCATACCATTTTATTTTTTAATTTTGAAAGAGGTCTCCCTAAGTTGCTTATGGCCCTTCTGAGTTGCTACTAAGGATGGCTTTGAACTTGTGATTCTCCTGCCTCAGACTCCCAAATTGCTGGGATTACATGTGTGCTCCACTGAGGCCAGCTTCTCTCTCTCTCTCTCTCTCTCTCTCTCTCTCTCTCTCTCTCTCTCTCATTATTCATGTAGTATTATTTGTAATTTTTATTTTTTATGTGCTTCTTAAATTTATTTTTTACTTGTTCTAATTAGTTTTACATGACAATAGAATGCATTTCAATTCAACACATCATACATAAATGAAGTATAACTTCTCATTCTTCTGGTTGTACATAATGTAGAATTACTCCAGTCATGTAATCATTAATGTACATAGGGTAACAATGTCCAATTCATTTTATTCTCCTTTCTACCCACTCCTCTATCCCCTCCCTCCACTCCCCTCTGTCTAATCCAAAGTACCTCTATTCTTCCCTACACCCCCTGCCCTTGTTTGAATTAGCATTAGAACATCAGAAAAAATATTCAGCCTTTGTTTCTTTGGGATTGGCTTATTTAGCTTACAATGACATTCTCCAGCTCCATCCATTTCATCAGTTCTTGAAGTTATAAAAATGTACTGATGCTCCAGTTCCTTGATATAAAGTGGTGAGATATTTGCATATAACTTATGCAGTTCCTCCCATATAATTTAAATCATGTCTCAATTAGTGATAATTACTAATGCAATGTAAATGCTGTGTAAAAAGTTGTTATAATGTATTGTTTGGGGAGCCAGAAAAGAACATTGTACATGTTCAATATAGACACCATTTCACAATTCCACAGTTGGATGAATCTGTAGATGCAGAGCACACAGATATGGAGGGAGAGCGACTATGTACTCACTGGAGGGTTGGGTTTGGAATCTGGAACTGTATTTCACTGGTAGAAATCCTGGCAGAAGAGGCTTAATTTGTGCTGGAGCCCTTCACTGGAGAGGCACCTTCTGATTTAATGGGAAACTTCCTCAGCCGGGCAGAGGCAGCCTGGCATGGCTGGAGCCTCAGTCTGGAGTGTGATTCTTCACCTCTTCAGGATTATAAACTTAAGATTCCTAGAAAAGTCCCTATCCCATACTGCTAAATCCTGAACAAAACAGTGTTTAGTATATACCTGTTTCATAGATGCCAGGCATTTTGGTGCTTAAATGAAATGATTGCATGTACCATGCTCAGCCAAATGCCTGGCACAGAAATAGATAATAAAAGTTAACTTCTCTGTTTTCCTCATGCTGCTGCTGATGTGTTGGGAAGTTCAATGTGAACTTGCCTGAAGATAGAAAATTTAAATCATCTTAATATACTTGTTAGTTATAGGCAGGCTGCATAAGACTTAATATAGCATGATGTAGAGGTAGTGTATTATAATAGTAGGAACAGAGAACATTGAACAAATATTTAGAGTACAATAATGTAAGTTCAACTTTCAGAACTACTTACCATTTAGCCCTGAGCAAAATTTGGGAGGATTTATTTGTTTCATCTACAATGGTGGATGGATGAGATCATCATCATGTTTATCAAGCCTTTAAAATTCTGAGACTTATATTCCAGCTTCATTTGCTTCTAAGTTGCAATAATAATTAAGACACCTTCAATGTTCACTTCTTCATGTGACTCATTGTAGAAAGGGGGTGAAGGCAAACTATGAAGAGATTTTCTTATTAATGACTTGCCTAACGTTTGCATTATGAAAAGTGAATTAAGCAATTTAAAGAAAGATACCATTGAATATGAGGAAGGTACCTTAGGTACTTTTTATTGTTGTTTTTGTGGAAAGTGGGAATTAAATCATGTTAACTTGTCATATTGGTGAGGTTTTCCGTGGTGACAACTGGTTATTTTCCTAGGAATAAAAAAAACCTTACAAAGCTTGTTGGTTTTGTTGTGCTTTTGATTCTTACAACTAGAATCCTTGAACACAGTCTTGAAATTTAGAAAAGATGCTGTGAGGGATTGAAAAGAATTGACTCTTTCAGGGATGCAAGAGGTAGGTACAGTCTCTGGCAGGAAAAAAAAAACAACAGATTTTACAAAACTAAAATAGAGATAATTAACTGGACTTATTATAAATGTGCCTAGCTAAAAAGAGAAAAATCAGTAGACAAAAAATAGTTATATACATGCACACATACGGAGAGAAGTCATTTAAAATCCATATAAACACCAAGGCAGAGTTTTAGCTATTTATTTTATTTTTATTTTTGATATCAGAGTTTGAACCCAGGGGCACTTAACCACTAAGCCACATCCCCAGCCCTTTCAAATTTTTGGAGACAGGGTCTCCCTAAGTTGCTTAGGGCCTCTCTAAATTGCTGTGGCTGGCTTTGAACTTGGAATCCTCCTACCTCAGCCTCCCAAGCTGCTGGGATTTGGGGCATGCACCATTATACTCATCCTTTTAGCTATTTAAATTGAGCTTTTAAAAAGAACATGAATTTAAGTTTGTGTCGAATATTAACTAGTCACTTTTCTATTAACACTAATGATACAGCAATACCAGTGTTTGAATTTGACCTATTTGCTTGTAAGGAGGAAGAATTGTGTAGGATTCTTTCAGAAAGAAAAAAGAGATTTTGCTATTATTATGGACACAAGAACTTTGCTTTGACTAGGTAGGCTAGGATAGGCATAGGAATAAACATTTCCCTCCCTAAGTCTTTGTGTCTTTGCATCCATGTGTTTCATTTAAAAAATAAAATAAAATAAAACCAATAAAAGGGAAATGTTTCCTCATTCTTGTTTTCTGTTTCTTCATTGCTCATCTTTTCCATTTGTATATTTTCCTTCCTCTGGATTATCCTTGTCCCCTGTCAACATCACACATTTTTTTTTCTTAAATGATATGTTAATCTTATCTGCTTTTCTGTACAAATTGGGACCTTTTCTCTATGGAAGAAAGAAAAGCTTTTTTCTTTTTTTTTTCTTCTCAGAACACCTCCATCATTGGGAAAATGTTGACTACTGTGGTTCAGGAGTTCCAGATCAGGACCATTGAGCATCTACCACTCATTCATATCCTCTGATTCTTTTGTTTACTTTCTCTTTCTGTTGCTTTGTAGTTTCAGTTCAGAGGGAAAGAAAGGAACCTTGATTTCTAATAGTAAGCCATATTATGATTTTATTTGAATTATAGCTATCAGAATTTCCCTTTTTATTTCTGTGTATGTTTATCTAACTGTTCAAGATCTATTAGGTAGTGAGTTCCTGCTGGGAATGATTTCTGACCCCAGGGGACATGGACAACATTTTTAAAACATTTTGGATTGACTGGACTGGACAGTGGATGTTACTGGCAACTAGTAGGCGGAGTCTAGGGACACTGACGTTATTCTATAATGTAACAGATAACCCTTACATGTACATTTTAAAAAAGAGAATTATCTGGTCCAACACATCAATAGAACTGAGGCTGGGAAACTTTGCTCTAAGGAAGGTGAAGAGTTTGAGATTACTTATTACCTTCATAATAAGGAAACTCTTTTATTAACTTTTCTATCTGTTTATTCTCTGTTACATCCTTCTAGTTCCCCAGAATGAAATATAATCAGTGAAGGTCATTTTCAAGCAAGGCTCCATGGAGCATAGAACTTTGCCATTTGGTATATTCAAGTTCCTTGGTCCAGTTGAAGCTGGTGTAAAGGAGAAAAAGTAATATCTTATTTCAGGCATTACAAGGATCATGGGTAGCACCTATATAACAAAAGATAAATAAACAAGGAAAAAAAGCATAATGAAATTATTTAAAAACTTTTATGTGACATACGGCCTTCAAAAATAAAGACACAAAGATCCAGGAAGAATTGTGTATTTTTATGCCTCAGTTCAAAGAAGAGTGGATCCATTTCAATGTTGAAATGTGATTGGACAAAAAAGGGAGGATGACCTAATGATAATAAATTGGGGGAAATTCAGCAAAGCCTGTCTGTCTAGATTCTTGTCCGCCTCTAGGTTGCATCCTCCCACCCTGTATGGAGCAGGACATCTGTCACCAAAGGGTCCTATGTCCCACTTTCAGGAAAGGAAGGTCAAAGAATTCCTTTATGACCATGCTTTACACAGAAAAGGAAAATAAGATCAGAGTGACCTTCCCATTTCTTCAGCTCTCAGTGGCCTGTGGTGCTAGATTTTGGGGTATCATGTTCTGAGTCCTGACACAGGGATGGCCCAGAATAGTATCAACCAAGATATATAAAACATGGACATGTTAGTCCTCATCTTTAAAAATGAAGTAGTAGAGTAATATTTTAGAAAGGGGTGTGGTTAGGCAGGAATTATAAAATATCTTCAAAATAAAAACAAAGCATATAAAATAAAACATTCAATATCTACTGCCTTTGTATTGAAAACATAAACCCTTACATTGTTTTTTTCTGGTCATATAGCTCAAGAATGTTGTTGAAGATACCTTGTCCTCATATCTATGAGAACTCTGCATGCTTATTAACTTTGAGGAGGAGGAAAGATAAGTAAATGATGTATTGGATGAATGTGTGGCTTTCCTCTTGCTTATGCATCTTTAGGTTCCATGACTCTTCTAGGAACTCTTCCTAAACTTATCTTGACAAACAATTCTCAGAGGAACACAAGCTAAGCAGAGAAGTCATCTTGGATGCTAATATTTCTTGTAAGAGATGCAGGGGAACTGTTTTCCAGGGAGCCTAAAAGGAGTTTCAGAAGCAAAGCCCATAATGACTTTAATGGAACTGGGCTGTACAGTTCCCACACAGCTTGCCAAGTATTTCTCCCTGAGACTCTGGTTATTAACATGAGTGACAAGCTGGAATTAAAGCTTTCTAATATTTGGAACTATGTATTAAGAAACTGTTTATTAAGAAATTTTTGCATATTCTGGGCCTGGTTTCCCTAACGATATGTTTATATAGAAGAGCACATTACCCATGAGAACACTGAGGCAATGGTGTCCTCTCACATTAATTCAGTCCATGTCCTCAGGTCTGATCCAATAATAAAGACAAGGGTTTGAGAAAGAGGAAAAAGTTTTATTACTTTGCTAGGGAAGGAGAAGGACAACAGACTCACATCACAGAAGCTGCCATTCTAACTGGAAACAGGGGGAGGAGGGAATTTAAAAAGGAGGACACAGGGCTGTTTTCCAGGATCATTATCAGTAAATCTAATTAATATTTACCTTATCTGAAAGAGCTGTTGTTCCAATTTTCAGATCCAGAGTTTCTTTACCCTTGTGAACAGAAAGTAGAAGGGCAGATACTCCACAAAGGACAAGAAGAATATTAATCTTTCTTTCCTCACAGTTGTGGAGGGGATGAGGGAGAAAATGAAAGGAAAAAATATCCATTTAAAAGTAAGCTGCCAGGAGTTGAGTAACAAGATTTATATTCAGAGCATAAAATGGACCTCTTTCATAGTATATGGAAGAGCCTTGTACATGAATTTGGAAAGACTCTACTTTAGAGTCCTGCTTTTCTCACTTAGTATTGGATTATACAAATAGGACAAGTCACACATTTTGGGCCCTTTTCAGCTTCATGGTAAGACTTGGTGTCCAACTTCCTGCAGCTTGACCTGGAATATTGATGTGCGTATAGCTGTTGTATTCTGGAATATTGTTGTGCATGTAGCAAAATAGTATATGGTACCCTCATACCAAGATTAATTTGAGTGATTATTTGGACAGGTCTCAGATACAGAAGCTCTACCAACAGAGCAAAAAGTGGCTCTCTGAGAGGGAAACTTATTATTTCTACAAAGGAAATCTCCATTTGTGAGGGTATCCCCTGCTCTGTACAAGAAAGAGAAGGATGGCTTTAAAATGCTAGAAACTTACCTGTGAGAAGGCACAGCTCAAATCTGTGGGACAACCCTTACCCTTGCTTCCTGTGCTTATCCTGGATATCTCCCCATAAGTAGCCTTCTCCATACCTCTTTTGTTTCTATGGACAATGCTGTGTTAAACTGAACTCAAAGTCACTTATTTAATTTCTCTGAGTATCTCCTACATATTCATGAGGTATGCATATTAGTAAATTTCAGGATCTTTCTTCCTTCCTTCTTTTCTCCTCATTTCCTCCCTCCCTGAATTGAACCTGGGATGCTTAACCACAGAGTCACTGAGTCACATTCCCAGCCTATATATATATATATATCAATTGTTGGGGATGCAAATCAAGTCAAGATGGCACCTGGCACTTTGCCAGGAGGAGTGGTTTGTAATGCAACGCCAGCGAGCCATTAAGATGATGAGGATTCCTTATTGGCTGACTGCTGTATCTAGATGATGTTAATTGAGTCAAGCTGTGTGTAATTAGTTAAGTATATATAACTCTGCTGTCCAGCAGAGAAGCGGCTCCTGCTACCTCAGGTGCCCACTACTTTGAATTCTCGCTCAGTTCCTGCTGAATTCAGTCGCAATAAAGTAGTTCTCGCTTCAACCTTCAAGTTGCTTGTCACCTCTCTGTTATTTAGCTGGACTAAGGCAGTCAATGGACCTCTATTGTATTTATTTATATGTAGTCCTGAGGATTGAGCCCAGGGCCTCACCCGTGCAAGGCAAGCGCTCTACCACTGAGCCACAACCCCAGTCCCTTCATTTTTGTTTTCTGACAGCAGAAATCCAAAACTGTTACCTCCAGATTACAAATTAGAAAAGTAGATGCTTCTCTATAAAGCATACAGAAGTTTTTTTGCCTTACCCAAAACAGTGATCCCATGTTTCATTGCTGTGTAGGGTATCTTCTTTTACTATTATTGCTAAGCCTATGAGGCTCTCCCACCAAAGATTTTCCTCTGAGTCCTTCAATATACCACCACCAAGTACTTTCGTCCAAGTCCTTCAACATAAAAAACCTCTACTCGATTTTCTTGAATTAGATGCTAAAAGACCCAAGAATTAAAGTTTGCTTATTCATCCATATTAGCCTCCAAACTAACAGTACCTGTGTCTTCCAAGTTTTCTTTATTTTTTTGATCATATTTCTCTCAATACATCTGACTGTATCATGAATTCTAGAGATATCACCTAATCAGAAAAATCTATCTCCTGGAGGAACAAAAAATATTATCTGATGGCCAATAGTGTTAGAATCTTTTCTGTGTATTTATTTGCAACCATGGACAGCAAAGAGAAGAGTCTGATTTCAAGTGATTTACATATTAAGATAGGAAAAATGTTCAAGAAATTCATTAATTTCACATTTTGTTCAGCTGTAAATTGCTCTGAAAAGGAGTTAAAAAACAAAACAAAACATTTTATGAACATTATATGACTTGAATAGAGCGAGATATTCTCCTCCCTAAGAAAGTCACCTTTGAATGGCAAGAAAGAAGCAAGATGTTCAGTATCTAGACTCAAAGTGAGCTAAGTAAAGGAAAACACTAGAGCAAAGAGAAGAACCATACCAGGGTATCCAAAAGACAAAAGGAGTTTAGAAACTGCATCAAGTCAAATGTGGGGGGAAATGGGAAGAATTAAAGTAGGAGACGTAGGTGGGAGAGATTGCATGGGGTCTTACAAAATAAGCGATTTGCACTTCACCATGTATCATAGTTATTTTTGTTGCCTTTAAGTATGGAAGAATTTGGTCTGATGTACAATGTTTTAGGGATTTCATTGACTTCTCTATGGAGAATGGATTATAGAGAGGCAAGAGAGGAAGTGGTGAACTTGCAAGGGGTTTTCCAGAGAAGGGGTATGGAGGGAGGATGAGCGTATATAAGACTGGAATAATGGAAACTGAATATAGACAAAATTAGGATAAATTATTCAACTGCCTTAGTGATGGATTATCTTGTTTTAGAGTCAGGGTGAGTGATGATTCAAAAAGAAGAATAGATACTTCCTAGTTTGGGGGTATACTGGATGGACTGTTGTCCTTTTCTGAAATGGAGTGGGAGAGGAGAGCTTGGAGTAGGGTAAGTGGATAGTTCTGTTTAAAAATTTAAATTTAGAGTCTTGGGTTGTGATTCAGTGGCAGAGAGCTTGCCTAGCATGTGTGAGACACTGGATTCAGTTCTCAGCACCACATATAAATAAATAAAGGCCCATCTACAATTAAAAAATAAATTTATGGATTCACATAATATTAGAGATTTTGTTTGGTTGGTTTTGGTTTTTTTGTGTGTGTATGTGTGTGTGTGTGGTTTTTTGTTTTGTTTTTGTTTTTTTGGTATCAGGGATTGAACTCGGGATGCTTAAAAACTAAGCCATAAACCCAGCTCTTTTTACTTTTTTGAGATAGGATCTTACCAACTTGCTCAGGGCCTCACTAAATTGCTGAGGTTAGTCTTGAACCTGTGATCCTTCTTCCTCAGCCTACCTCAGTAACTGGGATTGCAGGTGTGTGCCACAGTGTTTAGCTCTTAGAGGTAATTCTTACTTGCATATAGTGCAGAGTGACTACAGTTTCTCTTGAAGTTGAGCACTTATTTCTATAAGATCAATTTCAGGTTGTAGTCATTCATTTAACTGCCATATGTAGGAAAAAATGTATTCAAATAGAAAATTACACATCTTCTGTAGGTGATTCCTCTTGGTAGTTAGATTATATCTGTATTTATTACCAGTAGATAATTGATTGATATATAAATTATTTCCCGTCTAGTAGTGATTTTATTTCGTTTTCTCCCTCCTCTGGAAAAAAAAGGACTTTCTTGCCATTTGCAGTTCATCTTAATATTCCTTTACTCCATGTGAATATCTGCCCTTCTAACTTTTCCTTTGAATCTGTTAAAACATTTCTCTACTTCCCTCACATCATAGGAATAAAATAAAATCTTAGCATATGGTTACTTTCATATCTGTATAAAATTCATAATTTTGTCTTTACATGAGAATTATCTCTTAACTCACATCTCACTGGTAGATCCTAAAACTTCACTCCCATAGTCAAAGGAAATTCCAAGATGTTGACCAATGAATTATTTTCAGTTTGTACCTTCTAAATCTTGTATTTATGTGTGTGCAAAATATATATGCATTATCTATCTGTGTTAATAAGGTAACTTTGACAAATACATTTCACATAATGGAAGCTTCCCTAAATTAAGGTGTTTCACGTGAAATCTCTGGAGTCAATTTTTCTAATATAATTACTAATACATAAATCAGATGACTGAGGTTATACCTCAGTACAAAGAACATTATGTATTCTAGGAGGAGGGGAGATTTTTTTTAGCTGTTTTAATCATCAATCTTTGAATTTCCACATGCCTTTTATGAAAATTTCAGACATCTGCACACAACAGTATCAATTTGTCAATAATGAACGTTATCTATGATTGTTTTTAAGCAAATTCACATGTTGTCTCTGTTCTCGGAAGTGAGCACTTTAGTAACTAAGGTTTTGAGTGATGGTAACTCATTATTTTTAAGAGAAAACCTACTTGCAGCTCTATTTTATAACTATCTTAAAAATGTTGAGTTTCTGACTCAAATTGGAGAGGTTTATTTATTTATTTTTATCTTGTCAAGAAAGAAGAAAAAAATTAGGCTTCACTGACAAGGAAAATGTAAACATCACATCTTTGGCAAGTTTAGTTTAAATATTTAGAAAATGATGATTTATAATTCAAAAAACATAACAATCTAATGTCATTTCCAGACCAGTATCCTGGAAAACATGTTTCCTACTTGGGTAGCACTAGTGGATCATAGGGCACTCTTTAGTTGTGTAAGTTTTTAACATTGGATATCTTCAATCATAAATGTTGTTAAAAAAGAACAATCAATCTATAAAGTTTAAAATATTCTAACTTTTTAAATACCTATTCCAATCTTAAATCAAGTCTGGCCTATTTTAAACATCATGATGACATAATCTCAAATGTTACCCAGAATGTATCAGATAATAAATTATTTTAAAAAAATATTAATTAAACCTACTTTTTCCAGGAAGGGTTGTCATTCTGGGTATATTTAGGACAACTTAAAATCAAAATACTGCATTGGTCATTGACAGTTATAGACAAAAACTAGTTTGTATTTCCTCTGGAAACTTAAGGCTGTCTACCATTTTATGTTAAAATTTGACTTTATATTCCTTTCAAATAAAGCAGTAGTGGTAATTTTCTTACTTCGATAAGTTCTTTGATTGAAGGAAGGATCCCTACAAGTATTACATATTTTATTTTTATTTCTTTAAACTTTTTTAGTTATATATGGACACAATACCTTTATTTAATTTATTTATTTTTATGTGGTGCTAAGAATCAAACCCAGTGCTTCATACATACAAGGCAAGCATTCCACCACTGAACTACAACCAGAATTACTAATTTTAAATCTGAAACTTATTGTTTTGATGGTTGTGGTTGGACACGGATAGACTTACAGGGGAATCTTTTATACGTCTTATAGGGCATAATTCTAAGGTCTAAAGGGAAGTGATTGGATCCTTTCCATCAAGGAAACAAAATAACTGAAAGAATTCAATTTAAGAGGAAAGGCTTATTTTGGCTTTGGCTCATAGTCTTGGAAGCTTCAGCATAGTTGGTTGGCTCATTGATTTGGGGTCTGTGATGAGACAGTATAGATAATGGAAGTGTGTGATAGAGTAAGCTGCTCACCTTATGTTGCTAGGAAGCAAGAGGAGAGAGAAAGGAAGGGACCAGGATCATAGACTACCTTTCAAGGGCATGACCCCCCCCTCATGACCTAACTTCCTGCCTCTAGGCCTCACCTCATATAGGATCCATTACTTCCCAATAGTGCCACAGTTTGGCAACCATGCCTTTAACATATGAATCATTGGAAGGACACTTCCAAACCATAGCAGACTCCACACCTAATGTTTTTCAGACTGAAGTGATGAAGAATCACAACCTTCTTACCATATTTGGTATTTCAGGAGTCATATTTCTCTTTATTTTGTACAACAAATATTTCAAAATAAAGCAAGCATCATTTCTAATCAAAGAATGGGTTTTCAGGGAACTTCTGCTGAAATTATATATTCTTTTGCTTTGTGACTGTATATAGACTCCATCTTTCGTTAAGTGCAACCAGATAAAATCATCTACTTTTTCCTTAAGGGAAAAATAATCATATTTGGTCAGTCCAATAGGTTTCTCATAAGAAAACAGAATTAAATCATTACATGGGCGTGTCCACAGAACCTTGACTCTGTCATGAGTATTTAACCGAAACTTTCTCATGATTGAAGACTGGACTAGATGATGTCTAGTTTAGGATTTTTTTCAGTAATTTCTACTACAAGTTTTAAACCTGTCCCACAAATAGGGGTGATGTAGTTGACTAAAATAATGCAATAAATAACTTATATTTGAAGGGTCTAGGGAAAGAAAGGAATGGGATTTTTTCACTTCCAGGGAAGTCACTGTGGGGTAAAGAAGAGAGAAGGGAGGGGTCTGCTTTTCACCCCAGAAGTGTAGGAGTCTATTGCCAGCTTGGAAGAAAAGTAGCTGATATAGTTTAAAATTTGGAATGGATTATGTAGAGGGTAACTCTCACAAAGTTCCTTAAAAATAAACCTCTTGTTGCTTTTGTGGATATAATTAAGGTCTGGTCTATGATACTAGATATTTCCTATATTTTCTACCTTTTGGGACAGAAGGCTGACCCAGCTTGTCCAATTCCCATTTTTTAAAATTGTCACTTGTTTTTAAAGTAATTCTTTTCCATTGGTGTTATTTAGGGCATAAGTGATTAGTTTGGTATTTATAACCAAAATATATTTAAAGATGGTTTGTAAACATAAAAAGGGGTTTTGACTATGCATCCTAAATATAGAAAATACTTAATGAGTATATCCAAAAGTAATTTTAATCTTCAGAGCAATAAAATCATCCAGGGTTAATTTTAGTGATGGGAATATGTGACAAAAACATTGTACCCAAAAAGTATTGAGATATCATTGAATTTCAGTTTTTCTTTCAATATTGGTAAATGCCTAATCAATTTGAATTTGCATGTGGAACAGAGACCAAAACCTTCAAAGAATAGTTATAAAACTATATGTACATCATCTTTAAATTTCAACCATATTAAGGGAAGCTGTGTTCCTGTTCATTTGCCAAATGGCAACCAAATGGTCTAGGACACCTTGGAATATGCCATTGTGTTAGAGGCACATGTCTTTCCCCCGGTAGCTTAACAAGTCTGGAGACTTGTGTTTATCCAACCAGACTGTTTCAATTTTTTAACTTAATATATTACTAATTTTAGGAGGATGGCAGAGTAGAAATACTCTTGAACCAATATTCCTCTGAATCTCTTCTCCAATTGAACTATTTAGGTGTATTTTTCTTTTTTAATCTTAAAGTATCATAGTAAAACTTCACAGTTATATGAAGAAGAAAAATAATGTGATTTTGGCAACATTTTCAAATTTAATTGTAGAAAACTGGTTTGCAGCATTCTGAAGCAAATCTTTTTTTTTCTATTTTTGAAAAATATTATATGTTTAACTGAAAGGACTGAGAACATAATGCCCAAAATATAGCAATATGGTATGCTGACTACTTTGAAATGTAGGAGATCAGGAGGTCTCAGAAGCAAGGTGTCTCTGACCTTCTCCTGTCCTCATTTTTCTTTGCTCTGCTTTCTTTTTCCCCAACATGGACCAAAGAACCAGGAACCCTGTCTTTCCTAAAGCAAACTGTGAAGCCTGGAAAGGCTTTTTTCTGACCTATCTCCCCTGAAAATAAGACCCTTTGCAACAGTGTCCCAGAGATAGGCAAGTTATATAGAGAGGCCAAGAAGAACCTAACTAAACAGGTCCTGCTGGGTCTCCCCCAGTGTGTTCCCGTTAGCTCATAGGCTTTCCATCTAATCACGTTTCTTTCTAACCATCCATTTCTTTCATCCTTTCTTCCTGATTTTCAATTTTTTCATTTGTTGTTTCCTGTGTCACATCAAACTTTTAAAAATCAATGTGGTGGGCTTTTCATTTATTAATCTATATTTTGTGATGGAGAGGTCAGCCATTTTGGAAAAATTGTCTCTTTTATATTCAACTACTGTGGGAGGAGTAATTAATATTTAGATACTTCTTTTTAGCTGTATTGGCATATTAGAGGATGTAGAGTATGAGAAAAAATAAACTAAAATTATACATATGTATGACACATATAAGGCATAATTATATCAATATCCCATTTATATTTATTTTTAATAATGATAATAAAAAGTAGGCAATCAGACAAGCGTATGATAATCACAGAACAATCTCAAAAATTTTTTAGTAAGTAATGTTACTTAAAGTATGATGAATAGCTTGTGTTGAAACCTACAACCATGATTGTTTATTAGTAATAGCCATCCTTAAACTTAGTGGTTTTCTTTGTAAATTATGTATTTTAAAATACTTAGGTGCACCAAAAATATCATTTTATATTTTTATCACTTTTAAAAAAATAAGTCTTTCTACTAGTTTTTCTTTGGGTTTTCATTTTTCAGAGGTAGGATAGAAACTGTGACAAATTTTCCAATTCCACAAAACCAGAACTCGTCCACCATTCTCCATTCAGTCAAAGGCACAATTCATCTATAAAGTGTTCTCATTGTGTGTTTCATGTAGAGAAAGGAGCTAATATGTGGTAAACATGCTGCAGTTATTTTCCATTTCTTCTGGTTTCTGCAGCAATAAAAGGAGGGACAGAGTTAAACATTTATTTACTTGTCAAACTGGATGAAATTCTTCAACAAGAAAAATTATATGCTACCTTAACCACTTTAGCAATTTTAGCTATCTAAAAGAAAAAAAAGAGATTGATTTTTGTTTAGCCACTTTATTTTTTTATTCAGTGGATAGCACTTCTTTTTTTCTCTCCCTAGACATTTCTCTGTCTCAAAAATTAAAGGGTTATTTTAAAACCATTCACAGTTTCTGGAAAAACTAGCATTCTTTAGGAAACTAAGCAAGTGCTAGCTATATGTGAAGGTGTTAAGAGAATAGGTACATTCTATTTAAGTACCATTTATTTATTTATACCAGTGATTGAACCCAGGGGTGCTTATCCACTGAGCCACATCCCTAGCCCTTTTTATATATTTTATTTAGAGAAAGGGTCTTGCTAAATTACTGAGACTGGATTTGAACTCATGATCCACCTGCCTCAGCCTCCAGAGCAGCTTGGATTATAGGTGTGGGCTACCATTCAGGCATATTTAAGTACTTTTTTATGTGTTGGTATTCTTTTTTTTTAAGAGAGAGAGAATTTTTTTAATATTTATTTTTCAGTTTTCGGCAGACATAACATCTTTATTTTATTTTTATGTGGTGCTGAGGATTTAACCCAGTGCCCCGCACATGCCAAGCAAGCACGTTACCACTTGAGCCACATCCCCAGCCCTCTGATGTGTTGGTATTTTTTTTTTGAGAGAGAGAGAGAGAGAGAGAGAGAGAGAGAGAGAATTTTTTAATATTTATTTTTTAGTTTTCGGTGGACACAACATCTTTGTTTGTATGTGGTGCTGAGGATAGAACCCGGGCCACATGCATGCCAGGCGAGCGTGCTACCACTTGAGCCACATCCCCAGCCCCATGTGTTGATATTCTTAAGCCTTTCAGATGTTGCAAAAAAAAAAAAAAAACATGAGAATAGGCAGGGCACAGTGGCACATACCTGTAATCCCAGAGGCTCAGGCTGTTGAGGCAGGAGGATCACAAGTTAGAGGCCAGCTTCAGCAATTTGGTGAAACTGTAAGCAACCTAGTGAGACTCTGTCTCTAATATGAAATAAAAAATAAAGGCTTGGGGATGTGGCTCAGTGGCTCAGTGATTAAATGCCCCTGTGTTCAATCCCTGGTATTTAAAAAAAAAGTGCAAATGGAGAATTAACTGGAAAGAGTACCTTTTTATGGGGGGGGGGAGCAGAGGCATGGATGTATGACATCATATTCACATTTTTTTTAAAGACAATTTTAAATTATTTGAGAAAAAAATGTACTGATTCTATAGCTGGAACCAAGGACAGACATCTTTTAAAGTATTCACTTCTCTGATGTGGAAAATAAATAAAACAACTGAAATTTAGACAAGGAGAAAAGTATCTTTCATAGCCAGCAATAGTGATGAAACTTTCCCAAGAAGGATCCTTTCATTTCAGGTCTTCTTGGACCTAGAGGAAGATAGCATTTTCTGCAAACAATTTATACTTTTAGACATTTCCAAGATTCTGTGGAATGTGGGTTTCTGTAGTTATCAGATATCAAGCCTCATTAATGAGAACATATTTTACAGATTGCCCATGACATCTGCAGATACATCTATAACTGGGTCAATATTGTTCTGGTTACATATTCTTGACTATTTTCTTTTCTTTCTTTCCCTTCCTCTTCCTTTCTCTTAAACATGAAATCTAGAAGAGTCACTTTTGTGAGAGTGTTTGAATTCTAGATTACCATTATCCAAAACACATTTCCAAATTGACTTGAAATGGAATTTTTCTTCCCAAAACTGTCTAAAAAACAAAAAGAAAAGAAAAGAATGGAAACTACATTATCCACATGAGAAATGTGCCCATTTTCTTCTTTGAAGCAAAGAAAAACAGATAGTTTAAATATTATATTTAAACCAGGTGCAGTTACACATGTCTGTAATCCCAGAGACTCAGGAGGCTAAGGCAGGAAGATCACAAGTTCAAAACTGGCTTCAGCAATTTAGCAAGGTCCTAAGCCATTTAGTGAGATCCTATCTCTAAATAAAATTTTAAAAAGTCTGGGGATGTAGATCAGTGGTTAAGCGCCCTGGGTTCAGTCCTTGGTAACAAAAATTTAAAAATATATATTATACTTGGAATAATTGGTGTCCCCCAAGGCTCATGTGTGAGATAGTGCAAGAATTTCCAGAAGTGAAAGGATTCGATTATGAGAGTTGTAACCTAATTAATGTATTAATCCAATGAATTAAATGAGTGATAACTGTAGGCCATTGGGTTATGACTGGAGGAAGTAGGTCACTGGGGGTGTGCCTTTGGGATTTGTATTTTGTTCCTGGCAAGTGAAGCTCTTCGCTTCTTGGTTGCTATGTTCTGAGCTGCTGAGCTGCTTCCTCAACTGGGCCCTTGTGCCATGATGTTCTGCCTCACCTCAGGCCCAGAGCTATAGAGTCAGCTGATAATGGAATTAACCTCTAAACCATGAGACAAACTTTTCCTCCTCTTTAACTTGTTCTTGTCAGGTGTCTTGGTCACAGCTATGAAAAAACTGACTAAAATATGAAGCTACAACATTAATATTAGTCCTTTACATAAGGGGTAGAGAAATGGTGATCTATGAGCCAAATCAGGGTCACAGCCTGTTTTTTCTAAAACCTGTTTCAAATGGTTTTACATTTTTATAGGGCTTAAAAAAGAGACTGATGGAAACCGAATGGCTCTCCAAACCCTAAAATCTATACTCTGCCTGTTTAAGAAAATTTTTTTTCTCTCTCTTTATATATAATATTATATATTTATTATTATATATTTATTTTTTTCTCCCTCTTTATATATAATGTTTATATTTATTTATTTTTATACTGAAGATTGAACCCAGGGGTGTTTAGCCACTGAGCAACATCCCCCAGGCTTTTTTTTATCTTTTACTTAGAGATGGGATCTCTCCAATTTGCTGAAGTTGGCTTTGAATTTGTGATCCTCCTTGAATTTGTGATCTGGTTGCCCAGCTTCCTGTTTTGAGTTCCTGAACATAATCACATTCTTTTTTTTTTTTTTTTTAAAGAGAGAGTGAGGGGGGGGGAGAGACAGAGAGAGAGAGAGAGAGAGAGAGAATTTTTAATATTTATTTATTTATTTTAGTTCTCGGCGGACACAACATCTTTGTTGGTATGTGGTGCTGAGGATCGAACCCGGGCCACACGCATACCAGGCGAGCGCGCTACCGCTTGAGCCACATCCCCAGCCCATAATCACATTCTTATACAGTACAAATTAAGGGTTCTTTAAAATGGCATGTGCTGTGGGCTCTATATTGGAATATGTTGCTTATGTATGGATAGAATCAAATGAACTTTTGATAAGAGTAATATCTGCCCTTTATTTTTCACTTTTCTATATTTGATAACTTTATGATTTACTTCATTTGTTTGAACCAACAGATATTAATAAACCATGTTTACAGGAAATAAAATAAAACCCCTGCCCTCAGTTGTTTACAGTTTTGTGGGAAAGACAGAAAATGAAATAGGCTTGATAATAGGCTTTACTGTCATAGCGAACACATACTACTATGTAACATGTAGTAGGTTATGGCAGAAGACAAAATCAAATAGCACATGTTATAGAAGATATTTAGGAGATTTCTTCTCTGCATGCTGGAGGATTTCTTAGAATTTTCTGGATTAGAAGTACAAAAGATGCAGCTCATGTAAAGTTCCAGGAGAAACAGAAATAAATGGTCCATTCTAGAGTAAGACATCATACCTGATTAGAAAATTGTCACTTTGCATGCAAATCTCTAGCTTCATATAGGTGTGAAGGGGGATCCCTGTGATTACCACCCCATTTTGTTTTCAAAGAAATATAACTTTCTATTTCTCACAGCCAGTCATGGCAGAAATAAAGAAAAAGAAAAGAAGGAGATGTTAGCAAAATATGCATTTTTATGACAGCAAATCTTTACACGTCTTGAGAAGCCCCTTTAAGTAAGAGGTAATTGTTCCATTTGAAAGTAAAGTTCACTGGCAGTGTCATTTTGAACTTATAAGCAATGTCAGTTTTCTTCTCTTAGGGGGTAAATGGTCAGCGGTGCAAGTCTTATCAGCAGTAACAGGGCACCACATGCAAAGGACCTTGGAGACCAAAGAGGAGAATTGTAACTTATTTTTTCCCAGTAGGTAGTTTTATTTACTTGAAAAAGCTCAATGTCTGGTTTCAGTGTGCTTAGTCTAAATGTACTATAGACTTTAGTCGCCCCAAGCCACCTATGACTACTTAAATTTAAATGAATTTTCAGTTAGATTAAATTGGAAATACAGTTTCTTCATCATACTGGCCATATTTCAAAAGCTTACTAGCCACATGTAGCTGATGGCTACTGTGTTGAACAGTACAGTTCCTGGAAATTTCTAGTGTCACAGAGATTTCAGTTGGAAAGTGCCAACTTTTCACATCCATTAAGTTCTCTGAATAGCTGTCATTTGACATATATGCACTCAGACAATGGCTCTTTATAATTGCTCTTCAAGGAATAAATATTTGCACTGAATTTCTTATCTTCCCAATAATAAATTCTTCCATGGTTCTCTTTCTCAAATGGGATCCACAACCATGCAAAGTGGTTACAACCCTGTTTGCTTCTCATTGTTTAGATTTGAAATGCTTTCATGATGTTAACATCAATACCGATGAGTACACATAACTCAACAAATCATGTCAATTTGAGCACAATCACAAAACTCTCGCCAAATGTTTTCTTTGATATTAAGAGGCTGATTCATGGTGGGATGGGGAGAAGGAGCATGGGAGGAATAGACAAACTCTAGATAGGGCAGAGGGGTTGGAAGTAAAGGGAGGGGTCATGGGGTAATTAATGATGGTGGAATGTGATGATCATTATTATCCAGAGTACAAGTATGAAGACACGAATCTGTATGAATATACTATGTATACAACCAGAGATATGAAAAATTGTGCTCTATATATGTAATAAGAATTGTAATGCATTCTGCTGTCATACATAAATAAAAATATTTAAAATTAGCAAATAACAGAACGTTTATTATAATTTTACTTACTAATAATATTTTTTGAAAAAGTAAATTTTTCTTATATTTTATGTGGTAACGTTTAAAGTGTCAGTAAATTTTGGCTTATTAATGAAATGCACAACTAATTTATAAATTATCAATTTCCATTTTCTTTCTTAGTTTCCTCTGTCATGATGCTCACAGTTTTGGCCTCTTTCATTACTTACAGTAATTCTCTTATACCAGCCTACTTTGGAGATGTGACAGATTCAAGGGGAAATAGTCAAGGGCCAAATAATCAAAAACAGAAGTGATCATGTACTGCTATTTGATGCGTTATCTGTCAGATTTTACTGGTATCCAATATGTTTAAAATTTGAACCACTGATCTGCCATGTGATAGTATATGTGTATATGTGTGTATGTGTGTGTATGTTTGTGTGTGTGTGTACACACACACACACACACACACACTTTTTTCCCCTGAACTATATGGTTTTTGCTATTTAACAATCTAAGACTTGGTCAATATGACTTTAAAGATATTATTCATATTCAACACAGTCAAATTTATAAACATGTGTGTTCCTAGTTAACATCCAGGATTTAGTTTTAAATGTCTGCAATAACAAATGTAAAATGTTCTACAGTTGTACTTTGGGGCTCAGTGAATCCTCACTTAACAAATTGTTATAAATATGTCCCTGAAGAGATAGCCCAGCTTATATATATATATATATATATATATATATATATATATATATATATATATATATGTGTGTGTGTGTGTGTGTGTGTGTGTGTGTGTGTGTGTGTGTGTGTGAGTTCTGTGTTTCATTTTGTAATTTAGGAAAAGTAGGCTATCACAAACCTTGTGAGGGTGAAATAATGAAAGCTATCATTTTTTTTCTTGTTACAGGGAAAGCAGAATACTTTGATTTCCTAGGAAATCATATCTAAGATAAAATTTCACTGAGTCAGGTTGAGGGATAGGTCATCTTTTATTATTGCTGTTGTTATATGAAATCTATTTTATTAACACATTAAGTGTACATATTTATGAGATGCACTGTGATTGTTCCATATGGTGTGACTTGATCCTATTCATCCCTCTTTATTATTAAGGGTGTAAGGGCAGTATTCATTTAATCCTTTCAAGGATAAATTAATTCTACCTAATTTCCATGGGTGTTCATCAGTTTTACTTGTAGACAAAGTGTCCTTCATTGAGAATTAATAGATTCTTAGAGTGAACTTTGAAATAGTTGAGCTACTTGACATGGCATGCAAAACTTGTGCTTATATAGAGTGTGCAGGTTCTTATCTTTTATCATGTGAATTGAGCTAGTTACTTTTTAGATTTGTCCTTTCTGCTACATTCCTGCTACCAGTGCCCTCATTCAGGGCCTCTGCATCTCTTGCTCTGGTGTGGTGCATCATGACTTGTCCTACTAAATGGCCTCACTTACATAACCATTAAAGAGCTCCAAACTACCAGGTGGAGAGGAATATAAGCATTTAACTGATCATCATGTCAATTCTCTCCACTAGGATGCTCAGTAAATATATGGCAAGGGAGTGAATGAATGAACAAAGGAATTATTTTTCCGTCTGTTCATTAATTTAAAAGAATTCATTTTAATTCAAACTTGTTTTCATATGCAAACACATTCAAGACCAGATAATTCTATTGACATTTCTGAAAATTTGCCTTTCTATATTAACTTGTTTGGCAAACAATATTTATGGTGAAAACATGAATCTAATGAAGTCATTATCAGGCTCGTCCCATTTGCAGTCATACTTGAAGAGAATGAAAAATATCCTCTTTTCATAGAAGAGGTGGTGGAGGAATAAAATAAGTGGGTAGGTAGGAAGCTGCACAGTATCCTGCCACCCAGGCTTGACAGCTCTGTTGCCCATGGGTAAAGCAGCTGGATGCTTTTGACACACTTTTCACATCTTTAGAGTGAAGTGATAAGGGCTGGTTAGCTAACTCAAAACCACTCTCACCATTGTGGTACATTTCCTACCAAACTTCCTCCAAAACTTGTTTCTGTTGTTTGAATAAATGGGAAAGAAAAGGGAGAAAGTGTAAGAGGAAAGAAAGGAGAGAGAATGAGAATTTAAGCTACAAAAAATTAGAAAAATAGTGGATTATAGTATTTGTAATTTTGTATTCTACCGTTTTGACTTTTATGTATTTATTTATTTATTTTGGTACCAAGGATTGAACCCAGTGGTGCTTAATCACTGAACCATATCCCCAGCCCTTTTATTTATTTATTTATTTTAAATTTTGAGACAGGGTATCACTAAGTTGCTTAGGGCCTCATCAAATTGCTGAGACTTGAACTTGCAATCCTCCTGCCTCAGCTTCCTAAACCCCTCGGATTAAGGCATGTTCCACCACACCTGGCTGTTTTGATTTTTAAGTCTAATATTTAGTGACTGCCAAGTACTCCTTCACAGAGAGACTATATTGAACAGGCTCCCCATTTTATTGAGAAGTTTGTTTTCATACAGCTGCAGGTCATGTGGCCTTGAGCAGTTGCTCCATTTGGAATCATTTTCTGATTACTAATGCTCAGGAGTGGAAGGTTCCTGATAGACATCCCCAAGTTTCTGTATCTGTTTGCATTAACAGCAGGTAGACTTTAGACCAAGATGCTAATAAATGTTGCATTTCAGAGTGATCATCTGTAAAGAGATTGGAAACTGTGTTATCATACTTGCACACACATTGGACCTTCCTCTTGACCCACAAAATTTTTTGAGCACTTGACCATCTGTCCATTAAACCATGGATTCTCTTCTGAAGGGGATCCTTTCAGCTCTGGTGGTATTTCTGACATCAGAGAGGGAAGGAAGTATTTGAAAGAATGTAGCTAGAGGCTACATTGGAAATGACTCATTGGAAATGCTCATTGGAAATGACTCGTCTTCCTTGAGAACTTGAACTGCAACAATCATATATAGTAGACAATTTTGGGTTTATGTACAAATTGATATGTGATTATGTTTCCCATGCACTCAAAGCCTTATTTATTTTGACTATATTATTCATATGCTGCTATCTGCAGGGTGCAGAGAAGATACTGAGTAACATGTCAACCTTGACACCACTGTAGATAGAACTCATTTGCTCTCCATGTTAACATATTGGGCTACATTTCCACAGAGTGTGAATTACTTCCTTCCAGGGGATTTCCACTTTAGGTAAATCATTAAGTCTTTCAAGATACTAACAAACTAGCTAGCAAATTCCTCTTCAGTGAACTAAAATTTTAAACTCAGAATGGAAAGGAATAGGTCTGTATTTAATCTTCTTTATTTATGTATGACCATCTCAATAAGAAATGGGTAAGGCCATGGATTCTGGAGAGGGATTTCTAGATGCAGAGCTTCTTTTCTCCCCACAAGATGTATAAGTCCTCTGTGTCTGTTTCAGTTTCCACATAGGTGATATATCTGATGTATTTGAGGATTGAATGAATTCAGACATTGTTTTAGCCAACTTTCTGTCACTATAACAAAATGCTTGAGATAACTTACATGGAGTAAATTTTTGTTTTGGTCCACAGTTGTAGATGTTCCACTGCAGAATTTTGTGAACCCTCTGCTGGGAGTACCAAATGGTGGCAAGGAGTGCATGGCAGAGCAAACTTCTCACCTTATGGCTAGGAATCAAAGGGAAAGAAAAAGGGGACCATGTTCCCACAATCCCTTTCAAGGACACACCTTCAAGGGCATACCTTCAGTGACCTCCCACTAAGTCTCACCTTGTAAAGGTCCCACCATCCCCCCGAAAGCCCCTTCCTGGGAAACAAGCCTCCAAAACATGAGACTTTGTGGGCCAATTAAATGTCCAATCTATAGCACTCATATTAAATGCTTAGACAGTTACTATGTTTCACCTATTATTTTTGCCATGTATTACTTTGATACTCATTAGAAAGATTGCACATCTTCCTTCCATGCAGCTGAAACTGGACTGTCTCTATAATACTTGGGACCCTTTGAAATAGTGACTAACCTGGGAAAGCAGTTAATGGATTAGAATTATGGCCACTGGCCATTTTCTTAAAAATATCAAAAATTGGTGCTATGAATAATCACATTTACGCAGGTGTGTGTGTGTGTGTGTGTGTTTATGATTTCATTTGAACTCCTAGAAATGTAAATATTTAGGGCCTTAAATTCATGATGTAGTTAATTGTTTAAGCAAGAAAATAGCTACATTGATTGATTCTCATTTGCTTATTGGAATTTGGCTTTGTAGACAAAATTGTAGGCTACAATTTGGGAAAACTGTGTTCAGTAATTTCTTAGCCTCTTAGCAGGAGGACCTTGGGTGGCACAATACCTTTTTCTTAGGGTCTTATCCATATTGTGGATTTGGTAGTTTCTGTGATGTCTATGAGAACTAACATTCTGTGATTGAATCTGCAAGGGTATTTTTTCTCATGCTTCAAAGAATGAATTCTGCTTTTTGTTTCTCAGGAAACAAAATAGTTATGATATAATACATTTTAGGAAAATTATTCTTCAAATTATCCATTGATATGTATTGTATAAGGGATAGATTATCTGTACACCACCAGACAACAACCCCGGGATAGATCAATTTCCTAATATAACAAGCTAATAAGATAAAATTTTATCAAAAGTAAGTCACATAGAAAATTGGCAATGGAACTCATATCAGAATAGGTTTACTCTGACAATGGTTTTCCCAAAGAGTTTGCCCATTTAGCAATGCTATTGTTTATGGAAAGTCTAACTTTGGGAAATTCACCTTTTTTTTTTTTTTCGTACTGGGGATTACACCCAGGGGCACTTAACCATTGGGCCACATCCCCAGCCCTTTTTATATTTTATGAAGAGACAGGATCTCCCTAAGTTGTTTAAGGCCTCGCTAAGTTTTTGAGACTGGCTTTGAACTTGTGATCCTCCTGCCTCAACCTCTTGAGCCATTGGGAATACAGATATGTGAGTTCGTACCCAGTGGAAATTCATCTCTTGATAAGGCCATGAACTCATGTTCAGTATATTTTCTACCATACAAAAAGAGATTACACTTAGCCTATCATGTTTATTTCTGTGAGCTTATAATATTTATTACACTGTTGTAGTCAGTCTGGTCTGCTATAACAGAATACTATAGATGGGTAGCTTAAGCAACAGAAATTGTTTTCTCTTGGTTTGGGAGGTGGGAAGTGAAAGGAAAGTGACCACAACACTTGGAGCAACCAAAAGATCTTTATTGCAGCAGTGCAACAAAGAGAAAAGAAGGAAGGAAAGAGAGAGAAAAGAGAAGAGATAAAGAGGGAGAGAGCAAGAGCAAGAGACAGACAGAGAGCGCGTGCAAGAAAGATAAAGAGCAAGAGAGAGAGAGAGAGAGCAAGAGAGAAAGAGCAAGAGAGAGAGGGGCCTGGCAGGAGGGAGTGTTTATAGCCCAAATCTAATGGGGCCTCTGGGTCTGCAAGCTGCCTTGTTGGCCCAAGGGGGTTTGAGTGCTCAGCCTTGAGCGGCACTTGACACAAACAGGTGATAAAGGACCAGATAGAGGGGGGTTTGAGTGTGTGGGCTATCTTGCAGCCAACATCTGTTCAGCCTGCCCTGCAGACAATACAGTTCAGCCTGCTCTGCACCCAACAGGAAGTCCCAGGTCAAAGGGTCAGCATGACCAGGTGCAGAGTGAAGGCCCGCTTCTTGTTTAGAGACATCTGTCTTCACATTCTATCCTCACGTGGCCAAGAAATAGCATGCTCTTTTGTGTCTTCTCTTATAAGAGAAGTAATGTCATTATGACAGCTCTACCCTCATGAACTAATTAACTCCCCAAAGCCATATCTCCAAATATTATTACATTGGAGATTAGAGTTGGGGGTGGTTGGGACACAAATATTGAGGCCATCGCAGGTACTTTTCGGTTCTTGAAATAAACAACATTAGTAGGTCATGTCTTTGTTCAGTAGGAAAATGCTCAGCTATTGCCCAAATTGAGCAGTACCTCTGCTTCCAGGTGTTTAGTGTCATGTTATGCCTATGTCTACCTGGGGAACCAAGACAGGCTGGTCTAATCTCAGCATCATTCTTGTCCCTTCGTCTCCTGGTTTACTGTTGAGCAAACACAATTACACATCAAATAGCAATGTTTCTATCAACAATAGACTGCATATATAGGTTATATCTGAACTAAAAAAAAAATTCCATTGCCTAGTGACATCATAGTCATCATTTTATCATAGTACAGTGTGTTTCTTGTGTTTCTGCTGATGCTGGAATAAACACATCTGCTACACTTTTAATCATATATAAACATAGAACATACAATCATAAACAGTACAAAATATCTGGTGAATAACTGCATTACTGGTTTATATATTTACTATACTATAATTTCTATTGTTATTTTAGATTATACCCCTACTTTAAAAATTGTACTGTAAAAGAATATGTCATGTTATACGAGGGGTCACATTTATAGGTCTCTTGTGTACAAAGAGGACATGTTGAGTGATTGACCTATACCATCTAGGTCTATTTACATATACTCTATGATGTTCACACAATGACAGAATCACCTAACGATGCCTTTCTCAAACTGTGTCCTTGTTAAACAGCACACAACTGCTCTAAAAGCTGCTCTCCATCTGTGCCTCTCCTTCAAAGTAAAACAGTATTTTGATGGTCCATTGACACATTGATCATAGAGGAGCTACATCTGACATAGCAATTAGGGTTTAAAGTCAGCACTTAAGGTGAAAACTGAAAATGTCCTTGGAAATCCATTAAGTTAGACATAAGGTGATGTGTAAATAGATTTGTATGTACAACTCTAGGCAGTAAAATATGTATGCACACAATACAATATCTTTAAACTAGAATCACTCTCTGCACACACTGCAGGATGCTTACACCCACAGATATTCCCCAAAACCAAAGCCCAGTATGGGTGTAGCTGATTCATTTTCTTCTAGTTAGGACCCTACTAGTTAGATTCACTAAAGGGCAGTCAGAGTCACTTGTTGTTTCTCTCCTTCCCTGTTTGTTGCTTAAAATATCTACACTTAGAATTCTGTAAATATAATTCAGAAATGATATGACTCTTATAAAACTTAGGTTAGCTCTTAGATGGATAGAATAATATTTCATAGGTGGTCACTTTAGGGCATTAGCTCAAAAATATTTTCTAACAAATCAGATTATTTATTGAGTACTCACTATTTGTGCCCTTCATCCTTCCCCCACAAAAAAGAAAGGTTTGTTGAAACTCTGAGCTCCAATGTGATAATATTTAAAGGTGAGAATTTCAGTAAATAATTAGGTTTATCATACAGATAGCACTAGAAAATAGTAAAGAAAAAATAGACTGGTAAATAAATAATCTAGAAATGCCCTATTTTCTATAAAAAATTAAATCTACACCTGTAAATACTTAAAAAATTAAATCCGTAGTTTTCAAATACCTTGCATGTAGGTTAAATACTTAATTTTTAAAGTGAATATTAAAATTACTGAAATAAAATATAGGATAGTTTTTATAAATTAAGAGTAAATTTTCTTAAATGATAAATAAAGTTATAAATACTAAATTTAAAAGTTGATATTTCGGTCTACATTGAAATAAAATATGTCCTTTTCAAAAAAATCACTATAAAAACACTAGTTAAGTCACACAACGGGTATAGATATTTATAACATATATAAACAACCTAGAATAAGTGTTTCAATTTTATAAAGAATTTTTATGTTAGCTCACAAAATAGACAATCACTAATAGGAACATGGACAAAAGATTCAGACAGGTAATTTTCACAAGAGGTCAGAATGAATGGGCCAATAAATAAATTGACAGGATGTTTCATTTCACTAGAGTTTGGTGAAATGCATGTGAAGATAATAATCAGATAAGTTTCACACTGACAGATTGGTAAAACATTTTAAATCATTAAAATAATAAGTGTTGATAAAGATACCTAGAAAAGGAACTTAATTGTTGTCTGGTTAGGTTTCTTAAACCAATTTGCAGAGCAATTGCTATTATCTAGTAAATAATAATGTGCATATTTTCAACCCAAGTTCAACTGGTAATGATTCAGTAAAAAACCTCCAGTATGTAAGCAAGATAATGCAAACAACTTAATTATGGGGTTATCTGTATGAAGAAAAAATAAGTACAACAGATACATTTATGAGAAGATCTTTCTTTTACTTAATTCTTTCATTTACTTATTAATTATTTGTTTTGCAGAGTCTGCACACTTAGTTACTTATACCTATACTTTATGTCTACTAAAAAAAGCAACAATACTGGGTCAATTATAAGAAAAAGAAAAAAATCTCTTTGTACCAGTCCTGTATCTTACAATACAAACCAGTAGGCAGGCTACAGAGGTGGCAGTGTGGGGGAAACTTCCTACTTGGTGGCTGAGTGCCAGGAGGAGCTGAAAGGAAAGAGAGGAAAGGGAACTTTTAGAGAGCAGAGGCTTGACTGGTTGTCTGGCATTCTCATCCAATAGAACCTAATATTACAGCTAAAGTGCATCAGTTAGAACTTGATGCATCAATGTAATCAAATCTCAAGTTTAATAAAAGAGAAGACAAAAAGCAGAGCAGAAAGAATAGCATATGTTAGGAGCTTATTTGGTGATGGGTAAATTGCAAATATTTTATATGCACAGTTTAAAGGTAAAATTTTGCTATATGTTGTTTAAAGAATATATTTTGTAAAAGAAAAAAGTACATGAGAGTGGTAAGCACAAAATTCAGGGGCATGGACAATGGGAGAGGGATGGTGGGTGTAGGGGTGAAATGAGATTGAGCAGCAGATCAAAGAAAGCTACAGCTCTATCTGTGAAGATATAGTCCTTAAAAACAAACAAACAACAACAGTTTTGAAGCAAATATGTCAAAGTGAAGCTTCATAGTGGATATGTGAATTCACATATTGCTTTTTTCCTGAGATAGCTTTTGGCATAGCGAGAATATTTCCAGTATTTAGAAACTTAAAAGTTGTATAGCAGGCACTAGGGGTGAAGCTTAGGGGTAGAGCACTTGCCTGCATGCACAAATCCCGGTACTAGGTTACCAGCACCCTCCTTCCCTCCAAATATTGCCATTGCAGTTATTAGTGCAATATATTAACTTATAGCGCTGTGCCATGGCAGCAACAGAAGAGTAAATTACTCTATCCTAATAGCTCCAGTTATCACAATGGGTTGTTTTAAAATTATGACTGAAATTCACTTCCAAGAAACTCTGCACTAGCCACAAAGCTAAATTCATGACTTTTATACTGATCAGCTTTACTTTGAATATAATTCAAAGATTAATGCTAGAGGAAACACTATGGAAAGGCTAAGTAAACTGAGAAGACTCAGATCATTTACAGATTCATTGCATATTTACATTTTATGTTTGCAGTTAGAAAAAAGAAGTTAAGAAGTTAGAAAAAAGAAGTTAACAATAGAAGAAGCATTAAGAAATATGTTTAAAATGTCCTGTTCAACAAAAAATGCTTTAAATAAACTTAGTCAAGTTATGTATTGATTTTTAAATCAATAAAGCTGAAGACCTTACTTTTTTTTTTTTTTTTTTTTTAAAGAGAGAGTGAGAGAGGGGGACAGAGAGAGAGAGAGAATTTTAACATTTATTTATTTTTTCTTAATTCTCGGCGGACACAACATCTTTGTTGGTATGTGGTGCTGCTGAGGATCGAACCCGGGCCGCACGCATGCTAGGTGAGCGCGCTACCGCTTGAGCCACATCCCAGCCCCTGAAGACCTTACTTTATTTTCTTGATTTAGTAAGACAATTCTAGAAGCTTGATATGAACTTTCTTATATAAATGGAAATATAGACAATTAATGGATGAAAAGTTTAATAAGGAACTTCAAAATTTTTGTTATTTAATTTTCACAGTTACAGTTTGGTGCCACTTTATCACTTAGAATAATTCACAACTTTATTATGAAGTATTTATTTGTTGCAAGAAGTATGTTGAGTGTCTACACTGTTCCAGGAGTAGTTCTGAGAGCTGAGGAAGGAGGTGTGAACAATGGATCAAAAAAAAATGAAAAATGCTTGCCATAATCTGGTGTCCATATAGGAAAATTATCAACTAAAGGGTATTTGTGAATCTTTCTGACTTTAGGAAGAAAAGAGGAGTCTACAGAATGGCTGTCTTTGATACCTTATCATGTCACAAATTATAGAAAGGAAACAAACTGGTTTTTCATTTCTTATGGATGAAAAAGCTTGTTGTTAAGTTTTGAGGGTATGCTAGCTGCAAATATTTTAGATGGAGCAGGAGAAAAAATATGGAATCTGCCTTGTAGTTATTCCAAAATAGCCTCTTTTCTATTTCTCTTTGCTGAGTCTGCTGAGCTTATTATTTGATTGACAGGTTTTCTATTTTTCCCTCCAAAAAATTAATGTCTGTCTTCAGAAAAGCATTAAAATAAAATTTAAACCTTTTTTTTCAGTGCTAGGAATTGAATCCAGGACCTTACATATTCTAGGTAGATGCTTTATCACTGAGGTACATCCTAGCCTCATAAACTGACTCTTTCTTTATTCTTCTTTTATTGAGGTCTTTTGTGTGTGTGTCAGGCATAGTCCCAGGATCTGTGTGTCTACAAATACAGAGCTCCTATCTCAGAAAGCCTATGGTCTATTGGGGTCTTCTGCCAGTGCCACCTGCCACACAGTGGGATAGGTGCTCTGACAAAGGGATGCACATTTCTGAGTAGCAGTTCCTCCCTCCTTTGGGTACAGTAAGCTTCATAGTGGAAGTTATGTTTATGTTGGTTCTTTAAAAACAAGTAGAAGGTTGCCAGATAATAAAGTGTGAGGCTGGCAGTTCAAGCAGCTATTAACAATCTAAAGATTCATAATAATTGCCTATTGCATTCATTGCTTCTGTGTGCTGTCAACTTCTGCATGCCTTTCAACCTTACAATCATTCACTCGGCCATTGATTTACACCATTGACCTTCAAATATTTATTGCACTCTCTGTGTTGGCTATTTGCTAGAAATGTTAAGAAAGGTGAGCAAAATGGGTGCTAGACTTACCTGCATTTTAGATATCAGCACAAATGGCTAGAATTGCCATTCACATAAATATTTCAGTCCAAAGGAATTGTAAAATCTTTGCATCATTATATTTAAAAGAGTAGCATGGTTTTACTAAAAATATTAAGTCATATTTTAGAGTGAACAAGAACATTTCAGAGATTTTAAGACATACTGGATCTTAGTACAGAGTTTGATCAGAAGAATGGATAACTAGAATTCTTTGGGGACTTTATATATCTCCCTGTTTTCAAAATGTCCAAATAATTCCATTAAGTACAATTTTGGGAGAATCCAACAGAATTTTTAGAGATATTATCTTCCTTGCTCCTGGTAGCATGTGTGTGAGGCATATAAAGTTCATGGTTTTCACAAAACCACAGAAAGAATGTGTAATAGAATGCTAAGAAGATTGTAGCTTTCATTTTAACATGCCCTGGTGTATCTTGAGAAAGCTCTATAATTCATGCATGGTATTCAAACTTTTTTTCTCTAATACATATCATTTTATAATAACTTTTTACTATTTGTCTTTCCTGTAAGCAACAGGCAAAGGTTTTCTTTGTTTCCCAGTATAGGAATAAAACTGTGGGGCCGTGTATCTACTAATACATAACTATTTATACTTAAAAAATATGGTAGATTTTGGCAACTATGAGTGTAGTTTTCTTATAACATAACTTTGATAAATTATATTTAGTCAAAAATACAGCATTGCATTTTTCTTATTAGCGAAAACATATTTATTTTGATGTTTAAATTAAGAAAAACTCCTACAAGAAAAGAAAGAACTAGTCATAAATTCAGATGTAAGAGTAAGTTTTGGCATGCTAACCCCTTATAAAAACAACCATAGCTTAATACAGGAGAGCAAAAATGCTATTGTTGTTGACTTCAAAATGCCACAATAATTGGCAGACAGTGATAGTCACATATTTCAGTATTTCCCACAAACCATACCAACTATTGCCAGTATTATCCAAGGATCTTCCATTTAAGTCATTGTTTATTTTTTACCTAAGAAAGCATCACACAGACTGTTTCCTTATAATGGAAGAACAGCTGATTTATATTATGGGGGGGGGCGGGAACAAATAGTATCCTACCCACAAATCCCAGAGTTCTGAACAACTACTACAGATTGCTGGTGTTTTCAAGTTTGGGGGAGACTGTCAGGAGTCCTGAAATTGATTTTCAATGCCCCAAGTGAGGCAGTGAATCCTTAGAAGCAACATAATCCATATCAGAATGAATTATTAAAGGAGTACTGGGGCTATTTTTAAATTGATATATAATTTGCATACAGTTATATATAATTTGCAAGTCTTATCTGCATGGCAGATACCAAAACATATGCAATTCACACCCCTACTGAGGCCCAGAACACCCAACATGCCAAAAAGTTTCCTTATGTCCCTTTTTAGTCAGTTCAAAGCACCCTAGAGATAAGCAGTTGCAGATTGTTTTCCTATTACCATAGTTTTGTCTTACTTTATGTTTTAATGCCATGGGATTATAAGTAAGCAATTTTTATTCCTTGAGTTTTCAGTGTGGTGCTCTTGAGATCTCTCCATGTTGCTGCATGTATTCAGAGATTGCTGCTTGTATCACCAAGTAGTATTCCATTGTATAACTATACCACAGTTTTTTTCTATTCTCCTGTTGATAACCTGGGCTGTTTTCATGTGGGACTGATGTTTTATTTTTTAAAAATTGTCTGCAAAATCTGCCATCCTTCCATTTCCTGTTATCCTAGGCCACATGATGAAAGTTCTTCTGGATGTCTAATTTTCCCACATTTACTTCATCATAATGCTAAGATTCTTCTATTCCTCACTTCTCTCCACATTTTTTCTAGGATGTACTTTTATCTGACCCCTTGTGAACCAAATCCCAAATTCAAAGACTTTTCTCCCTTTGTTTTGTGAAGATCAAATCCTGGCTCTCCCTGGAGAACCCTCATTCTTTGTGGTTTTCTGAATCAATTGTATTCTGATTGTTACCTCACTTGAAACATGCTTAACTGTGGATGCTATGATCTGCATCCTCCTAACTCTTCCCTGGCCCCTTCAGACTCATATTGTCTCGATGACTTATTGTAAACCTCTCTCTGCCATTGGCAACTATTATCTCTTGTGCTTATTTATATTTATATTCTGAAATCTTAAATCTAGCTTCATCTCTGTTTGAAGCCCTACCATGTTCTTATATAATTTCGTTGTACTTTGCTGATATGGAATGCCTTTAACCTCCCTTGTGTCTAATACCTACTATCAGCTGAGAGCTTGGTACAACTACTCATCAACTAGAACCGCCTCTGGCACCATGAATTCAGACAGCCCACCATCTGGCTGCAGAGTTCTATTCTTCTAACCCTAGCCTTTATTAACTCCCCACAGCAACATACAACACACAGCTTCATGAAGATATTATTCCTTGGCCAATGTAATATTTTTCTGTCACTCCCTTAGTTTATTTTGTGTTGCTATGACAAACTAATTGAAACAGGATACCTCCTAAGGAAAATAGGTTAATTTCAGCTTAGGATTCTTGTAAGTCCAAATATCATGGCATCAGTGTCTAGAGAGGATGCCCTGGCTAGACAAAGAAACAAAAAGGCAACTGGCCACGTACAGAAGGGGCTAAATTATGTGGGGTGGTCTTACTTTATAACTAACCCAATCCCATGAGAACTGCACTCATCCTTTCCAAGAGTGGTGCCCCATGACATAATCACCTTACATTAGGCCCCTCCTTTTAAAGATCCTATCACCTTCGATACCATGATATTGCAGGGCAACATGAGTTTTGGCAGGGACAAACTACATGCAAACCATAACACTCCCCTATTGTTATTAACTCCAAACCCTGCAATCCTGCATATTTTCCATGACGTATTTTTACCTTTACCTCTTTTGCTTCATTGGGCCTTTATTCTATATAACTGGATAAACCTTCACCTAGGAATTTTCTAGTTTCCAATTTTCCCTGGGGCCTTTCCCTGGAATCCTGAAAACTACTGGACAATTTTACACAACTGTGAAGAAGTTGTCCATGTTTTATTCCTTCAGTGCACCCATCTCCTCAACTACTGCAAACTCTGGGTGCCTCCTTGGACTTTTACTCCATTCTCTAGGGTAGACAATTAAAGCTCTTTCAGCTCTTCTGTTTTATTATTTGTAAAAGGAGAATTTTTTAAAAAGCACCTGTATCATCTAATAAGTTCTTCTCTTTTTATGTTACAATATTCTTTGTACTATGTTCCTCTTAGTTACCATTTATGCGATTACTGACATCACCTTTACATATCCAGACTGCATCCCCATACATATCCAACAATCAATGGGAAATCTCCACATAGCAGTCCCATATGAACTTTAGATTTGCCATGTGTAAGGTGCCATGCACAAAACTGAATTCATCTACTGTCTCTTGCCATAAATATGCTTTTAGTCCTGTGTGCATTATTGGTACTAGTACACACCATTCAAAACAACTCAATCAACTTGGTACCTTTGAGTGATAAGGAAGGTGCCAAATATTATAGACGTAAGGGACTTCATTTTGGAGGAATTAATAGTTTAGTCATTTTTCCAAGCAAATCCCATTCTGGAGTTCTCTTCTCCCTCCCACCCAGATTCCCCCAAACTGTATGTCTTTTTTTTTTTTTTTTAAAGAGAGAGTGAGAGAGGAGAGAGAGAATTTTTAATATTTATTTTTAGTTCTCGGCAGACACAACATCTTTGTTGGTATGTGGTGCTGAGGATCGAATCCGGGCCGCACGCATGCCAGGGGAGCGCGCTACCGCTTGAGCCACATCCCCAGCCCCAAACTGTATGTCTTTCAAAATCATTATGTCCTCTTGATTCTTTATAATCTCTCGAACCTATCCCTTCCTTTGTTTGTTATCTTTATTGATATCCTTTTTAAAATCTTCATCCTTCTTTCCAGGACTCCCACAGAGAGAGTAGCATTATAAGAAACTGAAGACACAATGCCTTGGGTGCAGAAATAAGTGAGAGGTAGATTTCAATTAAATGATCTTAGACTTTACTTAACTGTGTGCTGAGTCCCTTCTAGGTATAAATCAAATCTATTAAGGTAGCAGAACAGAAATGTAATTGATCAACTAAGTAGATAACATTATGGGAAATTTTCTCAAATAATACCTATTTAATCCATACATTTCCCTTTGATCAGTTAATTCTTTGCCAAATAGATTGTTATTTGAATACTCATTTTGATTCACCTTGATTGCATCTCAGTCTTATTGTCTCCGGAGACTCTTATTTCCCTGGTTTCAGGCTATCTTGGCATAGATGTTTGTAAAGTGCGCCTTTTCCAGCTGCTGTTGCTCTATCTCCATCTCCCATAGGCACCAAATTCTACACTTGAAGATCTATTCACTCTACTTAGTTTAAATTAAGGAGATTGCTTTATTTGGCTTTTCAGGCCCACTGCATCACAAAATGTTATCTCCTTTCCTGCTAACAGACAGCTCAAGTCTCCTAGGAGCCTTCATTTTTGTGCCCTGAGAAGGGAATCTATCTGGCATTCTGGATTGGAGCATAAAGAGGTAGTAGCAAGCCCAGTTTTGTCCGTGGCTCTAGGGTACATTCTCAAATCCAGTTGGGTTAAGTATTGAATGTTTTTTTAAGGGATGGGACACTTTTTTTATGTTGCTCACTATTTCACTGGGGTTTGAATTCTGGGGACAAGCAAGCTTCACTCCATTTCTCCTCCATATTCTGAACAATTTGGGCCCCATGGCCAGGGAAGCTGAAGGTCAGAGCTGCAGTTAGAATTAGGGAATGAGAGAGAAAGAAGAAGAAAAAGTAACTAATCATGGTGAACATATCCTCAAAGATTTTACCTCCTTCCCAGATGGGACACATGGCTGCCACATCCTTGGTGACTGATATCTATTTAATCTGCATTTACCTGAACAGCAGCTTCATGCTGAGGACTATTGAGGCATCAGAGTTACCACAAACACAGGAACCCATTTCCTGGTTTAATGGTGCTTTTCTATTTATCTAAAAAGGACAGATTATATATGAAATAATATTCTGGCTATATAAATTATTAACTATGATAAAATACACAGGGTTGATTATTTTCTTAATTATTTATCATGAGAGGTCTCAATAAACATTTTATGAGCATCATTTCCTACCATGGAGTCAGAGCAGTCAGAAGAGCACTTTTATGTATTATCTCAATTTTACTTGATTATGGTATTTTTATTTTAGTATTTTTATAAAACATAGAGCAATTATTTAATGAGTTCACTCTGCATGGATAAATATTTTAAAGGCTTAAAAAAACAATTCAAAAAGATTATGAAATCTTTTCTGAATTAATGCAAAGTACATAGTGTTGATTTCAGATCTAATAAGGATTAGGAGTTAAAAACTAATTTAAGTCCAAGAACTACTATCTTTTGACTTTTTGACTCTTTTGAATGCTTTTTAAATTTTTTACTTGTCTGGGTTTTGGAGAAATTCATAGTATTTTGATGAAGTTTATCCAAGATTGTGGAGGTGAAGAACTAAGCTGGGGTATAATTTCTGTTTAGTGTCATCCCTTCGTCTTCTGTCCTGTGGCCCATTAAAATGGGCCCTTACATTCATTCACTTGATGATGTTTAAACAGCTGTAGCT
This sequence comes from Ictidomys tridecemlineatus, assembly GCF_052094955.1. Classification (NCBI taxonomy): domain Eukaryota; kingdom Metazoa; phylum Chordata; class Mammalia; order Rodentia; family Sciuridae; genus Ictidomys; species Ictidomys tridecemlineatus. The sequence continues at coordinate 43,990,848 of NC_135492.1, read as the reverse complement.
TCTCAGATCAGAAAAAAATAGAAGTTTCACCTGGATTCTGCAAAAACTGGACTTTACAAACTGTAAATAATATTTAAAACAATTTTGCCAAGTCTTTGCAGAATGCAGGGAATGCAATACCATAACCAAACTATTTGAAATTATAACTAAAAGAAGACATTTCTAACATGCAAATTGCTGACATTTGCCAATATATTTGCAAAATGCCAGTGTTGCCAGAGGGAATTTGTCTGTAAATGTTCCACATAATGTTCAAATAATGAATTCCTTGTATTGAACAACTTGAAAACATAATTTCTAGTTGTGTAATCCCAAGGTTTTGCCTACCTATTTAATAAACACTTCTTGATCCTTTATGTGGAGAGAGGTAAGTCTCTTTTAGTTGGAATTATTTGTGATACTCATCCAATTCATAATTCAAAATTCATTGAGAATGGATCTTACAATTTCAGACAAAAACTTTATCTTTTTAAATTTTTTTTATATATGATAGTGGAATGCATTACAATTCATATTGTACTGTATATGTGAAAACCTTATTTTATGGTATATCACAGATTAAGTAATAAAGATAAATATGGTTTTAGATCATCCACCAAACTCTAAAAGTGACAGTTATTGACTCTTTATCTTCTGGACATTGTTCTAGGGTCTGTTGCGTAGTTTAATCCTCCAATAATCTTCATTTTGTCATTGAAGAAATTTTCACTTAAGCAATTGATTGATCTTAAGCAATTGATTGTAAGATAAAATGCATATAAAATAGTAGAAATAAAATAGAAATCCTAAGTTCCACAGTTTTTTTTTCCCTGGCAAATTCTCCAGAAAGTACTTACAGCAAGTACTTACATCAGAGGTCCCTAAGGTAAGTCAACTCCAAAGGTCAAAATGTAAATCATTCAATTCAGCAAAACTATGTAGAACTTGCAATAGTCTCTTCTCTGAGAGAAGACAGATTAGAGACCTTTGTCCTAGGTCTCAGCCCACTTCAATTAGCAGAGCTGTCATGAGCCTAAGGAACTTTCTTTCATCCTGCCAGGTTGCAATCAGAGGATCTAACTTCCCCAAAGTATAAACAACAAGATGCTGTTTTTTCAAAAAGATTGCCTAGTCATCCTGAGGAGCATTCAGAGAGCCCCAGGTTTGAGCTATAGTAACCTAGAAGATAAAATCCCCTACTAAAATCCCCATACATATTACTTTGCATCTCATGCATCTAAGGAAGGAGCATTTGGCACATGTGCAATAAGCATTATGGGGAAGGCACAGGAATTGGTCTATCACCCCTTGTTTAGCATAAGTCACTGGTAGCAAAAAGCCAGGTCAAATGCAAACAAAGAGCTCAGAAGTGAATATTAGCCCAGAAGCCCTCTGAATCAGAGGGCAGATGTCTTCATAGCCCCTGCATCAAGGGTTCAAAAAACTACGTAACTGCTGTGCTTTGTCTTGATGCATTCTTCTCACTGCCCACACATAGCTGCCAGCAGGTCCCAGTACATTCTCTCTATTCTGCAGATGGTCATTTACTGATTGGTTCTAATAAGTCCTTTCAACACATCTTACATTCCTGAGAGAAGAGGCATGCCCCAGAGGCAAGGAAGCAGTCCAGTGATTTCTACCTCTCTCCTGTCTTGCCCACATCAACTAGTATCTCACTTGTGAACTGATATGGTCCAACTGCAAGTCATATAGTTTTAATAACAATATAGAAGACTCTGCCTCTGCTTTTGTAGCAAATCATACTTTTGTTCATTTGGAAGGGTGGTGAAGGATAATTCTGCAACTGTTGTATCATCTCTTCAATGTCTTTATTTGTTTAAGTGAGACTAAATTTACCTTGAAATTTTCAAAATCATTGTGGGACATTCCATTTTTATTGGTTTGATTCCATTTTTTAGTCCATCTCTTTCTCTTCATTCACCATCTATTCACCCATCTATCCATAAATAATACTAACTATATATGTAGGTTTATTTGCATATTTGCATAAGAAAGATCTAAAATATGCTCTTCTAAGGGGTGAGAATTTGTTTTTGTTTCTGCATTTTACTTTTACTGGCTTTTCTTGACTGAATTTTACAAGACTATGATTTAATTTTAATAATTTTACCAAAAAACAATTTTTAATAGTAAAAAGGTTCACATTACATGGATAAAAATTTTAAACATTAAAAAACATTGAAAATGACTATGAATTTTTTTCTGAATTAATGAAATGCATATAAATCTACACTTCAGATATACTACAAAAATCTCATGAAATCTGAATGGATTATAAACTAGGCAAAAGCCAAAAGAATGAATAAAGAAATATCATTTAAGAAAATGTACATTATAGCCCCATCTCAAGTAATAATACAGTTTTAAAATTTCTCTGTAAAAAAACATATAAAAAATTTCTCTGTTGAGATATTATATGTTATAATGAGAAATGTGTCCCAGTAGTGGAATAAAATGAGATTTGGCTAAATTAGAAATTAGACTAGAGCTCTATTAATGACCAAAGCTTTTGCTTAAGGGAGAAATCCTAAAAAATTTCAAACACATTTTTCTTCAACTCAGAGTAATGCCAATTGTCTAGATGTCATATGCCTCTTGTCCAAAGGAATAGCTAGCTACTTATTTGTTCTTAATAATTTCTACCAAGAGCATTTAGTATTGACTGGGCAAAGTGTTGGTTATTTTTTGAAAACTAGGCCATGGAATCTGTTCAGCAACTATTATGAAATCTTTCTAAGAACAAAAACTGTGATTCCCCAGAGTAGAAAAAATTCTGCTTTAAGATGTAAAGTAGAAATCCTCTGTTTTCAGCCTGCCCATCTGCCAAACAGATTTCACACCCAGGATCATAATCCCAACTTCCTTCTGTGTTTCTCAGCTGCTGGCTTGCTATATGGGTTTCAAATTTGGTAGCCCCACAAATGTATCAGTAACACACATGCATGCACACACACACACACACACACACACACACACACACACTATTGTGTTTCTTTGGAGTACCCTAAGTAATGCAGTGTATATATGATATCTTTTATTTACTAATTTATTTCACCTTCCTCAAGGTATCATTTTATTAATAGGTCAAATGTAATTAATATGATTTTTATGTATGGATGGTATGGTTGTACTAAATTTAAAACCTAATTTCTGTAAAAAGCATATATGTTCACTTTTAGTGAATGGTTACAAATGGGACCTGGTAAGGGAAATATTTTCCCCTGCCTGGAATTCAAAATGCAAATTTGTACATTTTGCTATATCTTAAAGCAAGCTTCTCAACAATTTTTCTCATCTTTTTTTTTGCTAATTGAATTGTTATTTATGTAATTAAGTTGTAAATGTTTAAGGGCTGACCAATAGAAATGTCTTTCATACCACCCCTATACATGAATAACATAATGCACTATACTTTGTGCTATGAAGTTCAGAATTAAGCTATTTTAAGAGCAGCATGGTGGTACCCTTCTATAATCTCCAAATTATGAGGTAAGAGGATCATAAGTTCAAGGCTACCCTTGTCAATTTAGCTAGATCATGCCTCAGAATTTTAAAGAAGGGCTGGGGTGGTAGAGTGCCCCTGGATTCAATCCCCAGTACTGAAAAAAAAAAAAAAAAGTGCCACTTCAGTTTTAATCCAGTTCAGCACTTCCCAAACTTTGCTGTGTGAACTCCACAATTTTTGACATAACCATTGCCCCCTTTATTCTCATGTACTTAGTATTTTGAAATCATATCAGATTTTATGCAAATAAATTTATTTAAGAGGGAAGGATATCACTGTAATAAATGAAAAATCCAGAATTCTTTGCTGAAAGTAGAAGGCAAGGATGAGAAATGAATACAAAGAGAACAAAACAATGTGATTACTGTGTGGTGCATTACTATTGTCCATTAAATGCTTTAAGCCCAAGCCTGCTTTCTCCTGATTATGGAGATTTCCAAGTGTTAAAAATCCTACTTGACCTAAGTTGGGTCTTGATCCACCTATAGGACTTGGGAGGAGTGAGGAAGAGCTCTGCTATTTAGTAAAGGCTATTTGTAGCACATGGAAAATCAGTCTCACAGCTTATAGTCTTGACTCCCTTTTGGCCCTGTAAGAACAGGCCAAAAGGTGCAAGGCCCTAGAACCAGAGATGTATGGTTCTGGTAGGCTGTGCTGCCTGTCTCACTTGTGAGAATCTCTCAGACTCAATGTGCATTCCTCTGATCTGTTTACAGCTTGTATCAGGTGACATGTAGCCATGTCTACTACTCCAGTGTCTTCTGTAGAGACGTATTAAGAGGAAAGTGGCCAGTTTCCCCTCATCAGTAGCAAGAAGCTATTCACTTGCCATCCAGACCTATGTTCACCGCTGAAGAAGATCTCACTGTGTCCTTTTACTATGGGAGCACAACATTGTCCCATCCAATGCTGGACAGCATCATGGGCTTTCTGGTGAATACAATACCAGGATGCAGTGGGAAGAAGTGCTCAGACTTCTGATGTTGGCCAATGGAGGCTACTGGCTTACAGGTAATAACCTAAAATCATTTCAAACTATAGTAGAGAAATTGGATACCATTCTGTGTTTGGTCACCCTAGCATACTTCATGTGTGGATACCTCTTTTTAGTATCTTCAGAGACAAAGACTTCATGGTAAATTATATTTCCTTAAATATATTGCTTTAATTATGAGAATGTTCTTCTATTCAGCTCATTTATTTTTGCACCTTTGGGTCTAAGATCAGCCACCTCTATGAAAACCAAAAACGTCTACTCTTTCATTTATTTTTTACTCTTATACTTTCTCTTGTGCCATGATCTCTCTCTTGGTAGTCTCCTTTGCACATGCACTAATGCCTTGGCAATTGGTAGCCAAGAAAAGGGGCAACATCTTTATGGCAAAAAGAAATTATTCTAGGAGATAAAAGTTAGGAAAGTTTATTTTTTGTTTTAGGTAGTGTAATCTTAAGATTTTTTATTTATTATTTATTTAGAGATCCAGGGTGTTCTACTACTGAGCTCCATTCTCAGCCCTTTTTATATTTTATTTTGGAACAGAGTCTTTCTAAGCTGTCTAGTCTGCCTTGATTAAGTTTCTCCTGTCTTCGCCTCCTGAGTTGCTAGAATTATAGACCTCCAACATGTACCCAGGAAGATTATTCTTTTAAATAAAAGCATGATAATATTTTAAAAAGTAAAAATGTATTTAATTATTGGTATAGAATTAACACAGGCCAGTAGGTGATATGATGACATTTGTACCTTGAGTAGATGTGGTACATTTTCTGTGATTCATGAATTTGGCAAAATGTAATTCTTAACCTTTGCCATATTATGTGGTCAAGAGAAGATATTTAAGAAACTTGCTGAATGAACACAGATACCCAGAAATCCTCATCAGGTAAGTTTTATTTTATTTAGTTAATAATTTTGTCATTTTCCTGTGTGAGATAGTCTTAAAGTTATTCTGTTAAAATACAAGCATCCCAAGTTAATCTGAACTTGATATTTAAACACACACACACACACACACACACACACTTACTTACTTACTTATTTCAAGGACAGGTTTTTTATGATTGAAATAACTAAAAATTCAGGGAATAATCATCAATTAAAAGTTCTTATATGCTTATTGAAAGGGAAGAAGGAGAAAAGGACTAAGAGGGAGGAAATCATCTTTCATTGGTTAGACTGACATCTACAAGTAAGTGGAGAAAAGTGATCACAATTCAAGGAAAGTCTTTTTCAAAGCATGAAATAAGAGGCTTGATATTAGTGGGAGCTAGAAAGTTTATTCTGGTGAACTTGCTTGACTGTTAGGAGATCATTTATGAATGAGCAATATCTCAAAGGAACAATTTTTTAAAAATATCCTTATAAAGATATATGATTTAAAAAATAAGTTAGTCTTGTAATTTGAGCCACAACTTAACATTTTTTGGTCTTGTTTTCTAATTATTTGGTCCAAATGAAAGCTTGGTTAGTTGATCTACTTAATGCCTATTAAGATAGAAATACTGATTTGAGGCACAGCATTTTGTCAGAGGGTAAAACATGTTGATTACTTACTCTACCTTCCCTTTGGGTCCTAAGCAATTGTGATATCAATATAAGAAACCTTGAAAAACCTAATTGGTGCATATCTGTATTCCCAGTGACACAGGAGGCTGAGGCAGGAGAATCTCATGTTTGAGGCCAGCCTTAGAAACTTAGCAAAGCTCTAAGCAAATTAGTGAGACATGGTCTCAAAATAAAAAGGGCTTTGGATGTGGCTCAGTGGGTAAGTGCCCTTGGATTCAATCCCAGTACCCACGGGGGAGAGGGGAAGCCTAGCTGGTACCTGTGGCTCAACCAAGGCTTCCTGTATGTCTCTTCTAAGGGAAGGTCCAGAGGCTCAGAAAAAAGGTCTCTGTACTAACCTATTCTTCACATGCAGAAAAACTAGACTTTATTTTAACACACTCTCTTATCATGGCCTTCTGCTTTCCACGTGGCAGAGGGCTCCTTCAGTTTCCTCCAATTGTGTAGGGGAGATCTGTTCCCTTGGTTTCATTTAGGTACACTCCTTGCTGCTTGCCTAAATCCCAACATGTCCAGTGTAGTACTGCCTTACATGTGAAATGCAAGCCCTGGTTTTTATCCTTTTATTGGTATTTGTGTAGCAGAAGAGAGTAAAGGACATGTTCTTATTGGCAGGACTGATTTCTACTCTGGATACAGATTTTTTGACACTTGATCAATGTCAAAGAACTTTTCAAAAAGGTTTGCCATTCTGAAAACATTAATAGCACTGCAAAATGAGGAGGTCAGTAGAGAATCAGATATTTTTGAGGTCTGGCCACAAGGAGTTTAAGATGGTGTTCCAACACTGGAAACTAAGGACAAAATTCAAAGTGCAATAGTTGATGAGAAGTCATTGTGGCAAGATGATTCTTGAAGTAAGTTTGACAAATGAGCTGTTTGCAGTACAATGTCCTGATAGAACTATTTACCCAAATAACCAAACTTTTCAGATATATTAATCTGTAGAACTGAACCAATTTTGAAAAAATTGACTGAAGCAAAGAGGAAACATATTTCTTGGCTTATAGTTTATCTTTCTGGGCAAGATTTTCCTGAAACAAATAGATAAGTTACATTGACAGAGTTGGCCTCAGATCTCAGCACTGTCAGGTAAGCTATGTGGATACAGGTGTCCCTGAATCTCACACCTACATAATTTCTCTCTGACTGTCACTGCTCCCCACGCCAAACAAGCATTCTTCTCTTTGGTGGATATACTTACTCAACAGAGATTGCTTTACTTATATTGTGTCTTTTTTGAAAATAGGGATAATGATTAATTTTTGTTTTTCTCTACCTTTTAGACAAACTAACCTAATTTCTAAAAGATTGTTTAAATTTTTCTGTTGCATAAGTTTGGTTACTTATTTTGCTTCTCTATGATTCCTTTGTCTTATGATTATCTCTCTATTTCTCATCTGGATGCCATTAATACAAGAAATACTTCTTCAACATAGAGTTTATGATAGGTGTTGTATCAACTTTCAGTTCCTTTGAATCACCCCAAGGAAGTTAAAATAAAATATTGGGAGCTTTTTAAAAACATAGTCCTCAGGTTAGCCCATGGAGTTTCTGATGTCAATGACAGAGGGCATGTCCTGAACATTGGATTTCCTCAGTCTCCCCACATTATTTTAATTCTCAGCCAAAATCATGGAGAAGCCAGTGTTGAATGAGTCCCATATGATTTCAGGGAGCTCAAAAGAAGAAACATTTTATGCCGATACAACAATAATTGTTGGACCATGATTATGTTAGTTGCTACAAATGAGAATTTCAGGGTGCTATGAGAGCTTGCAACATCTCTACCAAGCCTCTTTGTGTGGCAAGTCTCAGGGATGCCTAGGGAAAGAGATGTTTAGGGTGAGCTTGAAGAAAGAAAAGAAATTAATCAGATAATCAAGGAAAAGAAGAAGCAAGGTAAAGAACATGCCCTAGGATTAGGAAGAACCTGATGTGTTAAAGGATCAGAGAGACTAGTGTGGGTGGAGTTTAGTGACTAAGGAACTGGTTATAGTATAGTAATCATAGTTAAATAATCTTCATTTTTAAACTGAATCATTCCGGGGCTCTCAGGGCAGTGAATGATTTTATGCTTCATTCTAAGGGTACTTGGGAGCCATGGAGAGTGGGTACTTGACCCAGATGTACTTTAGAAAGTTCATACTAGCAGCCGACCATGGCAAGATCAGTTCACACAGAATGGGTCCCTACCTGAAGTGAATGGGGTGGCCAGCCCCGAGGTACAAGGGTGTGAGCAGATGTTGGGCACCAGATGTTGCTGTGGGTCACTCAGCTACCTCAGTTGAGGTGGGTGTGAGGGACACGGAGTCAACATATAGGCACCAGGAGCTGGTGAGAGCTGGCAGGTGGCAACCTCAGCCAACCTCCAGCAAGTTCATTTAATGCAGGAATGATTACAATTGATATAGGTGCATCCTCCAATCATACATAAGCAAAGCAGGTTATACGACATCTAGAAGCCAATCACCTTATGATTAATGTAACCACACTATGAGGAAGCTCTAAATATTGTTATGTGGTGGAAGGCAGATTGGAAGGATCATTGTCCCTATGAAAACGGGGCCTTATGAGTTGTGGGAATCATGCCCTGAGGCCCTTTCCTCTTGGTTCCTTGGCAACACTGACCTCAACCACTGAGGATGTGGTTTCTCAGATAGCTCTCTAGAGCAGAGCGCCCCATCCTGCAGGTATTCCTGTTAGGCCTGTAGGAGCGTAGGTTTTTCAAGCAATCTGAGCTGCTGTAGCTGCTAGCTTCCAATGGAAAGTTACTCCTACAAGTTTGAGGAGGCAAGATGGACCAGGAGGGTCTGAAAGGAGTGAGAATGAAAGGCTCCATCATGCCAGGTGGGAAATGATAGGTTTGAACAGGAGCAGAAGTGATGATGAAGACAAAGATTTGAAGTACTCTGAGGATATAATCAATAGAACTCTTTAATGCTTTGGGTGTGATTGGTAATAATTGGACTCAAAGGATGCACACTGTTTACTTTAAAAGCCCTTTTCTTCTGTAATTACATCATTTTTTTTTGTTCCAAAAATTCTGAGCCAGCAGAATTAGTCTCACATATTAAAGCCTGAAGTAGGTTCATTTAAAGTTTTGACTGCCCCAAATATGTCAGAAACTCAGTTATTAAGTCAGTAAAAGTGTTTTAGAAAAGAAAGAGCATCTTGAAAAATGTAAACTTCTTATCAATACTATAATAAAATGCAAAAACTATAAGCCAGGGCCTACAATTATCTTTTTTTTTTACATTCAAAGTAAGATGGTCAGTATATTCTTTTTTAAAAATTTTGGTTTTGACACCTGATAATTATACATGTTTATGAATATATATATTTCTTAATAGGAATAATCAAGTCAGGGTAATTAACATATTCATCATTTTAACCATTTTTTTGTTATGAGAATATTTCAAAATTATCTTCTAGCTATTTTGAAATGTGCATTTTTAAACAATAATCATCTTACTATGCAAAATTAAAGAGAAAGAGAGAGAGAGAGAGAGAGAGAGAGAGAGAGAGAGACAGACAGACAGACAGACATAAAGGAAGGAAAGACTACTCCAGAACATATTTCTCCTATCTGTAATTATTTGGCCATTTCCTTGCTATTCCTTCCTCCCCACTCTCCCACTCATGCCTCTGGTAGCCACCATTCATTCGTGGAGCCTATGGTATATACTAAGTAAGCTGACCAGTATGAACCTGCCTAGGGAATCAAGCACAAGAGATTTTACATGAATAAGATTAGTTTGCCACAAATGAACCTCCTTAGCCAAAAACTTTTGTTTTTGAGAAGAAATCATAATGAAAAGGTCATCCTTCCATTTGTGGTAAATACAAAATGTGGACATTTCCCCCCTGCTATATTAAATGTTCATAAGTCTATAGTGAGCAGGATAATATTTACTCAAACACAAATTAATATTTAGCACAGAAACAATTTAGACTCACTCTGGACTCCTGTAGAAATTCATTATTTCTGTTTAAATGTATTTACTTAGCATTGGAACATCATATGCATTTTCAAGGCAAATTTTAATATAGTATTTAGAAATCTGGCAGAAGTTGTCAAAGCTACCCTGTTGGCTAGTACTGATTGCTTTTATAAAATTTTACTAATTCCTATTCAAATGCTTCATTAACATTATTATGGCCCATGATTTCTGATAATTCTAGTTTGATTTGCAATTGCTAACTGAAAATTGGACTTTAAATGCAGGCAATAAGTATAATAGTGGATACTTGTCATTATACAGGCAGAGAACCCTCATGTCAACTGTGGGCTCTGGGTGATATTGACATGTCAACAGAAGTACTCTTCTGGTTCAGGGCATAGATGAGGTGAGGCTATGTTCACTTGGGACCTAGAAGATATGGCAACTCTCTGGGCCATCTGTTCAGTTTTGCTATGAATATAGAACTTCTGTAAGGTGCCAAAAACATATATTGGAGAAAAGATAGCCTCTTCAACAAATGGTGCTGGTAAAACTAGAAATCCATAGGCAACAAAATGAATTAAGCCCCTATCTCTCACCATGCACAAAATTCAACTCAAAAGTGGGTCAAGGACCTAGGAATTAAACCAGAGACACTGTGTATATTAGAAGAAAATGTCAGCCCAAGTTTCCATCATGTCAGATTAGGCCCTGACTTCCTTAACAAGACTCCTAAAGCACAAGAAATAAAATCAAGAATCAATAAATTGAATAGTTTCAACTAAAAAGCTTCTTCTCAGCAAAAAAAATAATTGGTGAGGTGAATAGAGAGCCTAAAAAATGGGAGCAAATTTTTACCACACCCACATCAGCTAGAGCACCAATCTCCAGGATATACAAAGAACTCAAAAAACTTAACATTAATAAAACAAATAACCAAAAAAAAACTAAAAAAAATAAATAAAGGTAACATTGCTTGGGGCGGGGGACAAATAACCCAATCAATAAATGGGCTAAGGAATAGAACAGACTTGTTTAGAACAAGATATATGATTGATCAACAAATATATGAAAAAATGTTCAATATCCCTAGAAATTAGAGAAATGCAAATCAAAACTACTTGAAGATTTCATCTCACTCCAGCCAAAAATGGAAGTTATTAAGAATATGAGCAACAACAAGTTTTGGCAAGGATGTGGGAGAAAACACACCCTCTTACATTGCTAGTGGGATGAAAATTGGTGTGACCAATATGGAAAGCAGTATGGGGATTCCTTAGAAAACTTGGAATGGAACCACCATTTGACCCAGCCATCCCATTCCTTGGTCTATACCGAAGGACTTAAAAACAACATACTACAGGGACATAGCCATATCAATGTTTTTAGCAGTACAATGCACAATAGCTAAATTGTGAAAGCAACCTAGATGTCCTTCAATAGATGGATGGATAAAGAAACTGTGGTATATATACCCAATGGAAATATTACTCAGCATTAAAAGAGAATAAAATCATGGCATTTTCAGGTAAATGGTTAGAGTTCTGGAATATCATGCTAAGCAAAGTAAACCAATTCCACAAAACCAAGGCCAGATATTTTCTCTGATAAGTGGATGCTGATCCATAATGGGGTGGTGGTGGGGGCATGGGAGGAATGGAGGAACTTTGGATAGGGTAAAGGGGAAGAAGGGAAAGGGAGGAGGCATGAGGGTAGGAAAGATGGTGGAATGAGATGAACATCATTACCTAAGTACATGTATGAAGACACAAATGATGTGATTGTACTTTGTGTACAACCAGACAAATGAAAAATTGTGCTTCATTTGTGTACAGTGGACTGAAATGTATTCTGTTCTATATAACAAATTCAAAAAATTAAGTAATTAAAAAAACCTTATATCCATACAAAAATCTGCAAAGGATATTTATAGCAACTTTATTCATAATTGCAAAGTTGAAGGCAACCAAGATGTCTTTAATAGGTAATAATAAATAATATGTGGTATATCTAAAAAATCAATTATGCAGGAAATATTACAATTCTTTGTTAATGAAAACTTTGTTAATGAGAAACACCAGAAAGCTCATTCAAGAGATGTGTCCCAATTGGGAAAGAACTCAGAATCTTACCCTAGTTTTATCCTCGTTGAAGCCCTTGTAGACCTATGCAGCAGTGATAGTCTAGCCTATGTCAAATTGTTCATTTTTCTCTCTTTTTATATCTTTTGTCCACTTCCTGGGGATGTTGTGCAATAGGAATAATATGCCCAATCAGAGACTGGCAATGTGTGTATATATGTGTGTTCATGGGTGAATGTAGGGTTGGGAGGGAGAGAGGAGAGAGGAAAGAGGAAACGGGGACAAGAATCAGACAATTTTCACTTCAAGTCTCAGTTCTGCTTTTTTCAGCCCTGCTTCCTCAAGCAAAATTCGTTAACATCATGTAAACTCTTTTTCCCTTTCTATAAAGCTGTGATAGTATCACTACCTCTCAGAGGTTAGGTGAGGATTAAGTGATAAAATACTTACATTTGACTGAGCACAGTGAGACCACAGAATCAGTGTCATTTACCTCATAACCTTTGACACATCCCCTAACTGCTGGGGGCCTGTAGTTCTTCTGAAAAGAAGGGAGTTGCACAAAATTATTGGTTTGTTATCTTGCAGCTGTAAAATGTCATGGTTCTTTTCAATGCTAATTGCACCTCTAGGGAAATAATCCATTGACCTGTTTTCTCATTAGTACCATTTGGTGAACAACAGGACTAAATATTCTAGTGCCCTGGAGAAATGAAAATATTGGTATTTTACAGGTAGGTTTTCATTCTTCTCCCTTAAATCTAGTATATGTTCTAATATTTGGAACATAGAGATGGAAATTTGTGATACATTTCCTCTGTGGTCCTAGAGGAAGAACTTATTCCACTCTTACCCACATAATGGTGAAATGGAGCTAACCAAATACTAAAAAGAGACATGGCCCAGGCCTAGGACTGCCATATAAAAATAATAACAGCTAATAAAGTTTGAATTCCAGGTAGAAAACACAAAATAATATTTTTAGTATATTTTCCAAATATTGCATGGGACTTATACTAAAAAAAATTCTTTGCCTCTCAGAAATTCATGTATAACTGGGACTCTTCTATATTTAATTTGTTCTGCCAACCCTATAATAGTGACTGTTATTTGAAACTTCCCCCAGAAGTAAAAAAAATCATCAGTACTCTCAAACCTTCCCCCCTCTTCTATGTTACCATTGTCACTTGATAAAGGCTATATCATCGCTAAGGCTCTTTCCTTTAAATCAAAGAATATTTACTTCTTTTATATTTTCTAAGGATGAAGGGAATACATATATATTTATTCATTGCCATAAATTTACCCAAGCTCTGGGTCTCTAAGATGTGCTGGTTGACCTAGTTGGCAGGTACAGCCTATGGCCATGGCCAAGAATCTCAGCTACCCAATCTAAATAAGAATCATACTTGGAATGTACATGGAGATTAGTTTCAACTCATTATTATTCCAAGGTTAACACCAAGGAGGTTAATGAGGTCAAAATTGCATTTGTTGGGTCAGAGAATGAAGTGGTGTTTGGATGAAAAGAAAATTGTTAAAACTGACAGAGGGAGCTAATGATAATGAGGTGTTTAATGGTGTGATAGAGGAGAGAGCTCCAATACTGTCTTAATGGAAGCCCAAATCATTTCTGCTGAACTTTTCCCTAACTCTTTGGCTCTTGCATTTTTATGAGTCATCACAACAAAATTGCAAGCACCATGGATGAGCCTGGACTTTGAGAATTACCTCTAGACACTCTTTAATCAGTTCCAAGGTTTAGTTATGCATAAGCTCTCTTTCCTCTTCAAAATAAAATAGGTGGTACTGATTCAGAGAATACACAGAGAAACGATATTGGGGGAAGATAATAGTGGAAATGACAAATTCTACTTTGGGGGAAATTATCACATTCAGTAGTGACAAATGTTATGTTCATAAATTATTGTGTTAATGGGAGGAAATAATCCAAAGAATATAATGTAATGTTCTATAGGATTTAAGGAATTTGTCTTATTGTCTTTCTTTCTCACAAAATTGTACAATTTATATCACTCATTCTCATTTACTACTGCTCACCTCATAAATTCATTCTTTTTTTTTAATTTTTTATTTTTTTATTGGTTGTTCACAACATTACAAAGCTCTTGACATATCATATTTCATACATTAGATTGAAGTGGGTTATGAACTCCCAATTTTACCCCAAATGCAGATTGTATAACCGACGTGATTCTGCAATAAATTCATTCTTTTGACTGTGTTTGAGAAGCCAGCAATTTGGGTAGTTAAGGATTGCACAAGTACAGGTAGACTGATCTTCTTGCTCTGCCTCACTGGTATGATAACATGATTTGGTGGCTCACCTTAAATAATGCTGGTATCCATAGGTTTTTCTTGTTGTTTTCTTTGGTACTTGGGATTGAACTCAGGAGCACTCAACCACTGAGCCACATTCCCAGCCCTATTTTGTATTTTTATTTGAAGACAAGATCTCACTGAATTGCTTATTGCCTTGCCTTTGCTGAGGTTGGCTTGAACTCACAATCCTCTTCCCTCAGCCTCCTGAGCTGCTGGGATTACAAGCATTTGACACCAAACCTGGCCCATATCATTTTAACATTGCCTTTTTTACATCATTTTTCCCACTGAAGACCTGTGTTTGCATTCATTTTCCACTATACAATTCCCTTGAAATAATCATGTGCTAACTTTGCCTCAAAGCCTAACTCATGATCTTTCCTGATCATGTAGGGTTGTTGGTTACTCAAACAATAAATATGGCAAGGAGTGAAGAAGCTGGTTTCCAAAACCCAATTACTCTCAGTCAAATCTCTAATGTGGTAATTAGGAAGGATAGAGAAGAACTGTTAACTTACTGTTTGGTAGACATTATTAGTTGAATAAGAATATTATTTTAATATGGAGAAAAATTTGTGATACTATATTACTCTGTTTAATTTCTAGATTTAAAAATTGATAGAAATTAATATATTTAGTTATGTCAATCACATATGCACTGAGTGCCTGTGATATGCTGGGCCTTCTTCTCATTCATGGAAATCCATCAGAGAATCAAACAGATAAAGCTCTCCTACTTCTCTAGAGTTTGTAATCTGTTAGGGAATGGTGCAGTAAATATAGTTTACATATAGAGATATCTCCATCAGTGATTTAGACTGGTATGGCTTACAATGTTTGATTTTATGATAGTGTAAAAGTTATACACATGCAGTAGAAATGATAGTTCACATTTTGAAGTTTGAAGTTTTGCTGACCTGCTAATAGCAACAAGCATGATACATATGATATATATGATGCTATGCTGGGCTGGGCAGGGCAGCAACCTGCAACTCCTAGTTAGCCAGGAGATTATGAAGGAAAACAAGTGGCACTGTGAGTTGCTAAGCTGTGATGCTCAGTAAGCTACATGTATTCAATGCATTTTCAATTTATGGTATTTTGAATTTATAACAGTTTTATCTCAACCTGTCATAGGTGGAGGAACATCAGTATATTAATATCATATAGCCTTTGGGGCCAGGGGCCAAGAGTAAAGGCAGGGATAGCAGTTAGAAATCAGTTAAGTAAATATTCCATATTACTTAGCAAGAAGACAGAAAAGTTGAAATTGAAATTCAAATCTCCTGACTTCAAAACTGCAGCTTTTGTACCAGGTTGGACCATAAATTAATTTGCTCTCTTTTGTCAAAGATTTTTTCCAACAGTTTGCAATGGATGAAGTAAGGATATTAATATTTCTCCACTGGCTTGAACCTTGCTTCCTTTCCCTTCCCCCTTATCTTTGTTTATTTATTTGTTTGTTTTTACTTTTTTTTTTTTAGTTGTAGATGGACACAACACCTTTATTTAGTATTTTTTATGTGATGCTAGGGATAGAACCCAGTGCTTCACACATGCTGGATAAGCTCTCTACCATTGAGCCACAATCCCAGTTCTTCCCCCTCATCTTTTTGTTTTCATCTCCTTTCTCTGGTTCAGCTGGAAAATTATGTAATATATACCTCTGCAGTACCTTCTAGAGAGATATAAAATTATCTATAAGTAAGATCTTGAGTTCAATTATTATAGTCTTTTCCATTTCAATCTGTGTTTTAGATGCCCATCAAAAATTTCCCCACCTTGCTCTGTTTAATGTACATTTTTACATTTGAATATTAACTTTATGTCAATGCAATTGATTTTTGTGGAGCTGAACTTTTAAGATTTTTCCCAGTGGGAAGGAAACCATCCAACTGGGATCTGGGTGTCCTCCTCGATTGTTATCCTGGTTATGAAATAATGACAGAGATGTAAGACAGTACAGAAAGAAAAGGGGGACAATGGACCTTAGCTGAACAGCCTTAATTATGGCTTTCATTGTAATGGAGCTTTTGCTGAATTCCCATGCAGCTCACATGTGGGAATTGCCTAGTGTGTTCTGGTCAGTAGGAAAATTATTAGAACTCATTGGGGTTTAGGATGGTATATGGTTTTAAATGTTTTGGAAAGATATGGGTCCATGGAGTACAAATCTAGAACCCATCCTAGAAGATCAGTCCTGAAGAAATAATGAGCATCCTGTGTAGTTTGTCCGTGAACTCTGAAATTAAGTAAAAAATGTGTGTGTGCACTCAGTATTTGTAGAATAAGTCCAACAGATTTCATTGGTTTTTTGACCTTGAATAAATAAAAAAACACAGAACCAGTCTGTTCCCTTATGACTCATTACTCTATAAAAATATCTCTGATTTGTGTAGTGCTTCACAATTGATAAAACATTGCTATGTATTTTATGTCAACCTTCAAAGAACTCTTTTTAGGAATCACATTTCAAGTCCTTTGGAATAGGGAGAATTTTAAATAATATTTTAAAATCACATGACAACTTGGGTATCTGAAGAAGTTTCTGTTGAGACCACATGTTTACATTAGTTCTTATATTAGATATCCTAAAAGAGAAAAAGTCAGACTCAGACCAGCTTAACCAGTTTAGAGAATTGGCTCCACGAATTGAAAAAGTACAGAGAAAAGTTATATTTAGCTGTAGCTTGATCCAGAAGTCAGTTGTGTTTTTAGGGCTCCAGCTCAGCTACTCATTTGGCTTTGTCCTCAATTTGTTTTTTTGTG
Source organism: Ictidomys tridecemlineatus (assembly GCF_052094955.1). Classification (NCBI taxonomy): domain Eukaryota; kingdom Metazoa; phylum Chordata; class Mammalia; order Rodentia; family Sciuridae; genus Ictidomys; species Ictidomys tridecemlineatus. The sequence goes on along the minus strand of NC_135492.1, from coordinate 43,973,640 downwards.
GAATCAAGTTGCAATAGCACTTCTACACATCTTGTCCCAGTGGGGTGAGGAAGAAGAGAACATCTGGAGTGAGGAGGAAGAGAGCATCTGGGTTACATCATTTCCTGGCCAACCATGAGAGTCACCTATTATGCCACCATATTAGTGTATCTGCCAACTATGGAGGCTGGCCATGGTGACTGTGGACTCTGTGCTAATGGCTTGTTCACAGACAAGGGCTGCAATTAGAACCCCCTTCCATTTAGCCTCTTGGGCACCAAAATGAAGAACCTCTGGTCTTAGGAGAGAAAAAAAAATTGAACAACAATAATAACAAAATAAGTGCTGCCAAAGTGGGAAGGTGGTCACTAAAACAATCATAAAGAGCAGACAGAAAATATAGAATTATGTAGAATTAAAGCCACTTGAAAAGAGGAGACAGAAGCCTAGAGCATTGGTGTAGTAGCTGGTATGCATTCAACTAGTAAATAGAGGAACTGGGGCTCAAACCCAGAACCTCTAACCCCACATCTTTTACTTGTATTTTTACTTCCACAGAGAATGAAGTGCTTAGGGTTCACAATCTGCAAGGCTGCCTGTGGGAATAAACCATTGAGCAAGGCCTGGTTTAGGCCAGTGACCCCTGCTAATGTGAGTTTCAGTTTCAGATGCAGAAAGAGCTCAGAGAATGGTGTTGTTTTTGTATGCAGTGCACATTAATGCTGTTTGCTTCTCAGAGATGTTTCAGCTGAGCCTGTTAAAGGTCTCTGAAAAGATGCACCATCTCCTGCTCCATAGTGGGGGAACCAAGGCAAGAGTTGGTAAATTAGCCAAGCCATTACTAGAACAACCCAGATGGCCATGGTCTCAAATGAGCAGCTTATAGCTATTTTTCTACTGTAAATACATGACACACACATGGGAACCTGAGAGTCCAAAGCCTAAGGGTGACCCAGGGAAACTGTGATTACCTTTTCCATAGGCTAGAGAGTGAAAATGAAAAAGTTTGGTAACAAAGTACATTTTTGCTAAAATGGTATTATTGAAAAGTATCCACCATTTCAGCCAGCAGATTGAGTCCTGTGTATACTCTTTCTCTCAGTTTAGGTATAAGGTTCACCTTGAATTTGACCTCCAGAGAGAACCCTCCCAATTTTGAAAGCCTGTGTTCTTTGTTTAGATGGCTGTTCCTACCCTGTTCAAGATTGTGCAACAGATAGTGAGTAACAGCCCAGGGGCCAGTTAAGTTGCATGTGGTCAGTGTTTCTCATACCTACTATGCAAAAAGGAATTTTCTGGGATCCTTGTTAAAATGCATACTGGTTTTGGTAGAGTCTCAAAATGTGCATTTCCAACAAACTCTTCCTAGATACCAATGCTTCCCATCCCCAGCCCATACTTCGTACATTAGGAGTGGAAAGGGTTTAAGGTTCAGTGTGTATTCCCAGAAAAACCCAGAAGAGAACAGATGATGAGAAATAGGAATGGAAGAAGTGCAATGTCTTGATTAGAAATGATGACATTGACAAATCAAGTAAGAATTGGGCCCTGCAAATTAAAAAGCAAGACTATTCTTTGATAAAAGTGTAAATTCAAACCAAACTTCTATCAGATGTAGTTAAATGAATCATGGGTCTTCAAAGCAGCTTTTGTTACAGCTTATGAAGAGAACTGCAAATGGTTACTCTTTGATGGGCAGGAGTCCTTTTGAGAAACATGAGGAAGGTTTTAAAGACTCCCTGCATATGACAGATGAAAACATTGGGTGTCAGAGGGTTTATGTCGTAAGTGGCCTTGGGTTTTATTGACAGCTAAAGCTGTATTGGACTTTCCTCTGAGATCCCTAATTTCTGGCTCAGGACTGTTTCTATTGATGAAGCTGCTCCTCAAAGTCAGTCCCTTCCTCTCTGAACAACATCTGTTTCCCTGTTTTATACTTTTTATATCAGCAGAATCATATCTCTGGAAAGAAATGCAGATCATTTCCCTTTAAATAATAACCACTGCAATTCTGAAACCTCTTTTGAAGGCTTATTTCATTTATTTTTTTTCAATATAATTTCACTAATGAGCTTGAAAAGTATCTATGAAAAAATGTATGGAAATACCAATCAAAGATCTCATTTCTCCAACCATTTTTATTTTCCTTTTCTGGTTCCCCAGGTCACAGTGATGAGCAAAGCTATAACTCTTGCTTCATGTGTTCCCTTGTGTATGGATTTCAATAGTAATAATTAGAGCTGAAAATAAATTCATGTCCTAGAATGAATGTTCTATCTTTTATTCACTAGACTGAAGAATGACTCAAGATTCTCAGTTTCTTCATTGCCATTTTTATTCTGCACATCCTCTTTGTTCTTGGCAATGCTTTATCGACCCTTGTCAGGTTGAAAAGAAGCAGATCAGACAGGCAGCCAATCAAAAGCTAGGAAGTATGTGCTGCACCAATGCTCCCTGGCCCTAGAGCAGCAGTGGACTATGAGCCTGGGCGGGGTTTCTTTTTTTTCCTCCTCTCTGAATAGATTGCACAAATACATTAGGTTATATACTGACACATAAAAAACTCACCCTCCCCTGCCTAACTTTGGAAAGCACCAAGATAAAAATCACTTCTTTAGCCATTTTTAGATATTCGATTACTTATTCCTGGTCAACTAAATTCCAGGGGAATGAATTTTTGATTATCAAATAACTGTTTGGGGGTTGGGGGTATAGTATAACATGCACAAGTCTCAGGTTCAGTTTCCAGCACCTATACAAACAGCAAAACATCACCTTTATAAATGGTAGAAAGTTGGCTGGTAGTTACCAAGTACAGTTGTAACCCCAAATGCTTGTATATTATTTATAACCTTATATTATATATATATTATCATTATAGCCTTAACAATAGCAATATTGGTAATGACAGAAGCTAAATTTTATGAGATTCTATAGTATCCTGTTATAGGGTGATAAATATTTTCTCTGTATTTTTACTGAATCTATAAAGCAGTTATTATCATTCTTCTTATTCTTAGTCTGCCTTCATAGTTTAAAAATTATATAGTCTCACAGAGATCATATAACTTCTGAAGTCATTCATGTTTTAGTTAAGGCACCAAGATTGAAATTCACCTCCAGGATATAACCTTACATCTCCTGTAGTTGCACTTCTTAGAGTTGGTATTGCTTATTCTGTTACATATTCTTCCCCAAATCAGGAAGACCCTATGCCAGAGATCCTGACTACTCCATTCCTTGAAGTAGCACCCACACTTAGAATAGTCTAACACACAATAGGGCTTAATATCCTACTAGTGTCAGGGAGATGAAGAGGAGAAAAGAGAAAGGAAGGAATGGAAGGATAAATGAAATAAGAAAACATTATAAAGCCTTAAATGAGATGTTAAATTGTTCTGTTTGATCCAAACATCTCCAGAAGCCACTGAAGGAAGAGGAGAAAGAGAACATGATAATGACAGTGTTTGGGAGAAATCGTAATCTAGCAATCCAGTGGGCAAAAATTTTGGAAATATTAGATTTAATGCATAATAACATTCTGTGAAATAATTTTTTTAAATCTATCACCTTGGGGCTGGGGATGTGGCTCAAGTGGTAGTGCGCTTGCCTGGCATGTGTGGGGCACTGGGTTCGATCCTCAGCACAACATTAAAAAAAAAAAAAAAAGATGTGTCCACCAAAAACTAAAAAATAAATGTTAAAAAATTCTCTCATTCTCTCTCTCTCTCTCTCTCTCTCTCTCTCTCTCTCTCTCTCTCTCTCTCTCTCTTTAAAATAAATAAAATCTATCACCTTAATTTCAGAATGTTTTATGTGGATATTATAATATATATACACATACATATGCATATGTAAAATTAAGATCTTTTATTGATTTATTTTTAAACCAGTAATTGCAATCTTCCCTTAAAAATATAAGACAAAATAAATTTATTTTATGACATAAAAATACTTTTTATCATTTTACCATAATTTTCTATAATTACTAGTTCAGTTAACAGTTTCTTTCTCTCTTATTTTCTTTTTTTGCTTTAATATTTCATCTATATTTTCTCTTCATTTTACTTTTCCTTTCTTCCTTCTTTCCCTCCCTCTTTCCTTCATTCCTTTTTTAAATGCCTCTAGTTTCAATATTAGAGATACTGAAGAAAATACTGCTACATAGGGTATTTAACATTGCATATTATATTTCATTACTAAAAACAATTCTTTCTCCTCAAGTCTGCAATTTCAAAAATATATTTAAGGGGAAAATATCAGATTTACCAGTTCTCAAAGTCAATGTGAGTGAGCCAAATGATTCAAAATGATTCAGGAGCTTGGAAAAGAGTAAGGCAGTAAAGAAGGAACACTTACAGGTGAAACGCTTCTTTTCCTCATACTATTAAAATTTAATCTTCTGTTTTTTTTATTCACCACAGAGAACAATATTTGCTTAGCATCATCCTTCTGGGAATGGAATTTCCAGCTGTGTGTTCATGAGAAATTCTCATCACAGCAAACATTCCAGATGCCCTGCAGGTTCAGATGGAATGGGACTTGATCTATATCAATTTTTTATAATGTGTTCCATATTGAATTTTTTATCCTTTCCTTCCAAAAATAACCACACTAGATGTACTCTACCTTATCTGGTGCCCTTCTAAGCCTCCCTTTTGACACAATTATGGAGGAAATTACTCATGGTGCTTTCTTAAAAATGAGTGTATACTCTTTCTTGATTATCATAACCAGGCTAAAATGATCACTAATAAGCCTATAGCTAAATTAAAAAATTTAATTTAAAAATTCCCCTTAACCGTATGCTTTAGACTATAATTTTGAGGTTTTACTTTATGAGTCAAATAAAATGCCAGCATAAGGTCATTGTATTTATTTAAAAGTTAAAAAAAAAAAAGAGGCTGAGACAAGGAGGATCGCAAGTTCAAAGCCAGCCTCATCAATGTTAGGGCTAAGCAACTCAATGAGACCCTGTCTCTAAATAAAATATAAAAAAGGCTGGGGATGTGGCTCAGTGGCTGAGTGCCCCTGAGTTCAATCCCTGGTACCAAAAAAAAGAAAAAAAAGGTAAAAAAAGAACTAGATTTAGCTGGTGAGTTCGAGCTGAGAAGTCACCTAGTCTTGATAACTTATTACAAATAAGAAGTAGTAGTTTATATTTCTATTCTATTCAATTTATTATTATTTGACAGATATTAACTATTCTGGGTGGTGGGAATCTAAATAGGAAAAAACACATTTAACATTTTGTTTCAATTTTCTTCAAGTACTGTTAGTCTAATTTTTCCTTTGACATGGAGCACATATAAATGTAATAATGTACATTGTTCAAGAAGAATTTTGAGTATATGTTAATTACAATTCTTATTACACATACAGAGTGTAATTTTTCACATGTTTTTTATATAAAGTATGTTTCATGCCAATTCATGTCTTTATACATGTACTTTGCTTTTTTTGCATTACAATTCTTATTAAACATATATACCACAATTTTTCATATCTCTGTTTGTATATAAAGTAGGTTGACATCCAATTCATGTCTTCATACATGTACTTTGGATAATAATGTCCATCACATTCCACCATTCTTGCTAATCCCCTGCCTCCTTTCTTCCCTTCCCTCTCCCTCCCTCCCCTCTTCCCTATCTAAAATTCATCTATTCCTCCCATGCTACCCCTCCCTACCCAACTATGAGTCAGCCTCCTTATATCAGAGAAAACATTCGGCATTTGTTTTGAGGGATTGTCTAACTTCACTTAGCATAATCTTCTCTTTTTTTATTGGTTGTTCAAAACATTACAAAGCTCATGACATATCATCTTTCATACGTTTGATTCATGTGGGTTATGAACTCCCATTTTTACCCCAAATACAACTTGAAGAATCACATCGGTTACACATCCACGTTTTTACATAATGCCATATTAGTGACTGTTGTATTCTGCTACCTTTCCTATCCCCCCTCCCCTCCCCTCCCATCTTCTCTGTCTACCCCATCTGCTCTTATTCGATTCTCTCCCTTGTTTTGTTTCCCCTTTCCCATCACAACCTCTTATATGTAATTTTGTGAAACAATGAGGGTCTCCTTCCATTTCCATGCAATTTCCCTTCTCTCTCCCTTTCCCTCCCACCATTTATACACAATGGAGTATTACGCAGCACTAAAAAATGACAAAATCATGCAATTTGCAGGGAAATGGATGGCATTAGAGCAGATTATTCTAAGTGAAGCTAGCCAATCCCTAAAAACCAAATGCCAAATGTCTTCTTTGATATAAGGAGAGCAACTAAGAACAGAGCAGGGAGGAAGAGCATGAGGAAAAGATTAACAATAAATAGCATAATCTTCTCCAAAGCCATCCATTTAGCTGCAAATTCCATGGTTTTATTCTCTTTTATTGCTGAGTAAAATTCCATTGTGTATATATATGATTCCAGTGTCAGGGTGTCTGGTATGTGTAGGGAGCTGGGTGATGGCCTTGTGCATTGGATAGGTAGCAGCTAGTGACCTGCATGCCAGCAAAATAGGAATTAGTTGCAATATATTTTATATCACATTAAATTTATACAAGTCCATGTACTTTTTATCTTGTCTGGATTTATTGCCTCACTTGTCTGGGAAAATAAAATGCATACAGAGTTACATAGTGATGAAGTTAAACTACTTTTTTGTAAAGCATTTTAAAGTTTTTCATTGTGGATTTAATTATATGAGTGCCTCTTTGTCTTGACATCCTCAAAATACGATGGAATTGAGTGGGAAAAGATGAGGCTGTATGAGTTACCTTACCCTACCCAATTTACATGTCACATTTACTGACACTGAATTCAATACTCAGAAGAATTTTCAGACTCAAGAAAGTGTTTCTGAAAAAAAAAAACTTTTTGGAGTTTAGGTTAGGAGAAGATAGTGTGAACCCATTCATTCTTACTCTTTCCCTAAATTAAATGAAATTAGTACAACTAAATATAATCTATAAACTCAGAATATAGCACAAAAAGTAGTCCATTGATGCAATTATTAAAAAATTCCCCAAACTGGAATCTTATGAGCAAAATATATTTATTTTTTTAACTGTTTTGGTGGAGATGAAATCCAGGATGAAAGCCCTGGCAGATTTAATGCCCGGTGGAGCCCACATTCCAGTTTGTGAATGGTTGTTTCCTCTCTGAGAACTTACATGGTGAAGGGGTAGAGAACTTTCCAGGGTCTCTTTAATAAGGGCTCTAATTTTATTCATGAGAGATCTGCCACCCCAAACACACTACTTTATAATATTATCTCTTCAGGAATTAGATTTCCTCAAACAAAGTTTAAGAAGACACATTCAGACCATATAGCAAGCAACTCGGGAGATCTCAGAAAGTAAGACGGTGAACTGGTTAGGGATCTCAGGATTGAAGAAACAGCACAGCTCAAGAGTGTCTTGTGGACTTTGTCCAACAGTTACCCAGGCTAGCAACAAAAGAGAGCCTGGATTGGCCCATGATTCTCCTAGATGGAACCAGTGCCCGCAGGAAACAGAACTGGCAGGCCTCATGATGGAATCAATTTGGAGGTTGCAAATAATAGTCAACCAGGGAAAGATTCTCTTTCCTACTGTGATTAAGACTTCCTCATCTATAGGAAGATACCAAAGCCAATGGTGACACTAGCAAGAGAGACCATAGGAAGGAGAGTGGTTTTTAGAAACATTTTTTGCCAGTCCTGAGACTCACCCTTTCAGGAACATCAGGGAGTAGAAGGGACACAAATGTAAGGATCCCACCACTACAAGTGACTGGTCCCAGAAACACTCTCCAAGTCTTCTGAAAAAAGAGGATCCTGCCACAGGATGCTTTTGACTGGAATGACTTGCAGACTTGAGACTTCTTGCTTGCATTAGGAACCCCAGTGTACCAGACAGAACTGGTAGGAGGAACCCAGACATGGAAGGCATTCTGACTGAGAAATCCTCCCAATCCTTATTGGTATGAGAATCCCTTCCTCCATCCAAAGCAGTCATACCGTGACAGCTGAAGGTTGGGGATATCAATAAAGGGATCCAACCATAAAGGAGCATCCTACAAGGGAAACCCTTATCCTTGCCAGAGCTCGACGGGGAAACATCTGGTGGTCCAGTCTAGGTGAACTTTTAGGTTGCTCTTCAGATAGCATCAGCAGAAACCAGTGGGAGCTTGAAGGGCATCAGACCCTAAAAACATACTAAATAGACCACAATTATATTTCAGGCTCTGACAATTAAACTATCAAAAAGCTCCAGCTCACAAAGCAGACCAGAGCTAGACTTTCATCTAAAGTGGGTGACTTCAAGCTAAGGTGAAAGATTTAAATTTAAATAGAATTCAAGGACTCCTAATATGACAGCATGTCCAGGAAAATCATTCATCACACCAAGAATGAAGAAATGTACAACATGAATAATAAAATATAATTGACAATAATGAACAACAAGATGAATCAGATGTTGAAATTTTCTGATGAGTATTTTAAATCAACTATCATGAAAATCCTCAACAATAAATTATAGATTTTTCTAGAAACAAATTGGAAAAAGGAAAGAAGAGAAAATGTTACCCCAAATATAGATCCTGCAAAAGAATCAAATGGACATTACGGTGAAACTACAATATCAGAAATTTTTAAAAAATACTATGTAGGTTCAAAATTAAAGTACAGATGACAAGAGAATAGAATAAAGGAACATGGGGACAAATAAAGATAATTTACCTAACTTAAAAAACAGAAAGTAGACTAAAAGTAGAAGAAGAGGATAAGGAGAACAGACACTAAGAGACCGGTAGAAACATGATCAAAGTTTCAATATCCATATCGTCACAGTCCCAGGAGGGGAGAAAAAGAATGGCTGAAACATAACTGAAAACTTCCCACTTCCCAACTTTGGAAAAAGATACAAAACTTCAAGAAAGAAATACCTAAGATGTCAAATGCATGGAGATTCATATCATCTGAAACATAAAAGCAAAAGAAAGACCCTGAATGCAACTAGAGAGAAATAAACCATTATCTGTAGGGGAATATTAACTCTAATGTCAATGGATTTTCCATCAGAAATCAAGGAAGCCAGGAAAAAGTAGTACACTTTTTGTTTGTTCGTTTGTCTTGTAATATGTGTGCGTCTTTTTAAAAATTTTGTTTGTTTGTTTTAATTAGATATACATGACAGTAGAATGCATTTATGCACTTTGATATATCATACATAGATGGAATATAATTTCTCATTTTTCTGAGTGCACACGTTGCAGAATCATATTGGTTATGTAGTCACATATATACATACAGTAATAATGTCTATTTAATTCTACTATCTTTCCTATCCCCATATCCCCTCCCCTCCCATCGCTTCCCTCTACCTAATCTAAGGTAACACATTCTTCCCTAATGTCCCTGTCTTATTGTGAATTAGCATCTGCATATTAGAGAAAACATTCAGCCTTTGGTTTTGTGGGATTGGCTTATTTCGCTTAGCATGATATTTCTCAACTCCAATCATTTACTGGCAAATGCCATAATTTTACTCTTCTTTAAAGCTGAGTGATATTCCATTGAATATATATACCACTTTTTTATTCATTCATCTATTGAGGGACATATAGGTTGGTTCCATAGTCTAGCTAGTGTCACTATAGTATGCTCATTTTAAGTCCTTTGTGTATAAATCAAGGAGTGGAATGGCTGTGTCAAATGGTGGTTCTATTTCCAATTTTCTGTAGAATCTCCATACTGCTTTCCATTGCGGTGCACCAATTTGCAGTCCCACCACAAATGTATGAATGTCCATTTTCACCACATCCTCACCAACATTTATTATTGCCTGTGTTCTTGATGATTACCATTTTGACAGGAGTGAGATGAAATCTTAGAGTAGTTTTGCATTTTTCTAATTGTTGGAGATGTTGAATACTTTTTTTATATATTTGTTGATCAGTTGTATTTCTTCTGTAAAGTGTCTGTTCAGTTATTTAGCCCATTTATTGATTGGGTTATTTGGGGTTTTTTGGTGTTAAGTTTTTTGAGTTCTTAATATATCCTAGATATTAATGCTTTATCAGAAGTGTATGTGATAAAGATTTTCTCTCAATCTGTAAGCTGTCTCCTCACATTGTCAATTGTTTCCTTTGCCAAGAAGAAGCTTTTTAATTTGAATCCATCCAACTTATCGATTCTTGATTTTACTTCTTGAACTTCAGGATTCTTGTTAAGGAAGTCAGATCCTAGGCTGACGTGGTGAAGACTTGGGCCTACATTTTCCTTCTATTAGGTGCAGGGTCTCTGTTCTAATGCCTAAGTCTTTGATCACTTTGAGTTGCTTTTTTTGCAAGGTGAGAGAGAGAGGTTTAATTTCATTTTGCTACATATGAATTTCTACTTTTGCTAGAATCATTTGTCAAATAGGCTATCTTTTCTCCAGTGAATGTTTGTGGCACCCTTGTCTAATATGAGATAACCGTATTTATGTGGGTTTGTCTCTGTGTCCTCTATTCTGTGCCCTTGGTCAACAAGTCTATTTTGGTGCCAATACCCCATTGTTGTTACTATAGCTCTGTAGTATAGTTTAAGGACTGGCACTTTTCTTGCTAAGGATTGCTTTAGCTATTCTGGGTCTCTTATTTTTCCAAACAAATTTTATGATTGTTTTTTCTATTTCTATGAAGAATTTGTAACTGGGAGTTTAATAGGAATTGCATTAAGTCTTTAAAACACTTTTGGTAGTATGGCCATTTTGACAATATTAATTCTGCCTATCCAGGAGAATGGGAGATATTTCCATCTTCTGATGTTTTCTTCAGTTTCTTTCTTTAGTATTCTGTAGTTTTCATGGTGGAGGTCTTTCACCTCTTTTGTTAGATTGAGGCTATTATGAAAATCAGAGCTGAAATTAATGAAACAATAAAAAAAGAAACCATTGAAAATATTGTCAAAACAAAAAGCTGGTTCTTTGAAGAAGTAAATAAAATAGATAAACCCCTGGCCATGGTAACAAAAAGAAAAGGAGAGAAAACTCAAATTACTAAAATACAAGATGAAGAAGGAAACATCACAATGAACACATCTGAAATACAGAAGATAATTAGAAATTATTTTGAAAATTTATACTCTAATAAAATAGAAAGTATTGAAGACATTGACAAATTTCTAGAGACATATGACCTACCCAAACTGAAAGAGGAGGTCATACATGCTTTAAACAGATCAGTTTCAAGTAATGAAATAGAAAACGCCATCAAAAGCCCTGCCAACCAAGAAAATGTCAGGACCAGATGGATTCTCAGCTTAGTTCTATAAGACTTTCAAAGAAAAATTAATACCAATACTCCTCAAAGTATTCTAAGAAATAGCAAAAGGAGGGAACCCTTCCAAACTCATTCTGTGAAGTTAATATCACCCTCATAACAAAACCATCAAAGAAAGAAAACTTCAGACCAGTATCTCTGATAAACATAGATGCAAAAATTCTCAGTAAAATTCTGGCAAATCGCATACAAAAACACATGAAAAAGATAGTGTGCCAGGATCAAGTGGGATTCATCCCAGGGATGCACGTTGGTTCAACATACAGAAATCAAACGTAATTCATCATGTTAATAGACTTAAAAACAAGAATCATGATCATCTCAATAAATGCAGAAAAAGCATTTGACAAAATACAGCATGCCTTCATGTTCAAAACACTAGAAAAACTAGGAATAGTAAAAACATACCTCAACATTGTAAGAGCTATGTATGCTAAACCCAAGGCCAGAGTCATTCTAAATGGAAAAAAATGGAAAGCACTATTGCTAAAAACTGGAACAAGCTAAGGATATCCTCTTTCACCATTTTTATTTAATATCATCCTTGAAACTATAGCCATAGCAATTAGACAAAAGACAGAAATTAAAGGGATACAAATAGGTAAAGAAGAACTCAAACTATCACAATTTGCTGATGACATGGTTCCATATCCAGAAGATCTAAAAAATTCTACCAGAAAATTTCTAGAACTAATTAATGAATTCAGTAAAGTAGCAGGATATAAAACCAACACCCATAAATTAAATGTATTCCTATACATCAGTAATGAATCCACTGAAAAAGAAATTAGGAAAACTACTCCCTTCACAATAGCCTCAGAAAAAAAATAAAATACCTGGGAATCAATCTAACAAAAGAGGTAAAATATTTTTGAAATACAAAATGAAAAGCATTTTCAATCATGAGTTTACTTTTAAATAACATTATCTAGTATAAGATGGAGTTAACATTTTTGTTTAATTATCAAATATAATTTATAAAATTTGTAAGTAAAATGGTATTCTGTGTTGCCTCACATGCACAAGGTCCTGGGTTCAATCCCTAGCACCAATAAATAAATAAATATCTACAACTAAAAAAATAAAAAAGCAGATTCCTAGAAAATTAATAAATTTAATAAATCTACTGCAAATTGACTAAAATAAAGAGAGAAGAAATGAATTTCCAATATCAGAATGAAAAGAGGATATCACTGCAGATCTCATAGCAACTGAAAAAAATTAAAGAGGAATATTACCAACAACTTTATCTCATAAACTTACAAGAAATGGACCAATGACTATAAAACTACAAACTGTTCAAATTCAAACTCAACCAAGATGAAACAGATAATCTAAATAGTCCTTTTACGATTTTAAAATTGAATGTGTTGCTAGATTGCTACTGAAAAAGATGTATTCCAGGTCCAGAAGATTAAGCTAGAGAATTCAACCAAGAGTTTAAAGGACAGAAAAAAAATCTATTCTACATAATCATCCAGAACATAGAAGAGAGATAAAAATGTTTAACTCATTGATTGAAGCCATTTGAATAGGATTGGTAGATTGCTTCAAAATTAATAATCAGGTTGTGATATTGCTGAATTTTAGTTGTTATCATTGGGAACCCAGGAGTGGTAAGCAGGAAAATGGGTTCCCAAGATATTCTTGTTCTAATCCTTGGAATCAGTGAATATATTCCCTTTCATGGCAGGAGAAGCTTTGCATGTTTGCTTAAGTTGAGAATCTTTACAGGGGGAGAATTTCCTGCCTTATACAGGTGGGTACAAGATGATTGCACAGGTATTTTTAAGGGAAAGAGAGGGCAGGGGATGGAAGCAGCTAGTAGAGCAATGCAATTACTGTCGGGATTTCCCAAGCCAAGGCATGGAGGCAGCTACTAGCAGATAGAAAAAGCAAGAAAGCAGATGCTTTTAAAGCCTCCTCAATGGCATGTGCATTATGCACCCCTCATTGTTGTTTCAGTGGATTGCAACTCATTTTGGACATCTACCTTTGAAATTTATAGGTAATAGACTTCTGTTGTTTTAAGTCACTAAGTATGTGGTCAGTTTTATACCTACAACAGGTAACAAATGTAATGGGATATATATATACACACACACATACACATGTATATGTAAATATATGTGTATATTCTTCTGTATTCCTTTCAACTTCATGTAAATCTACAATTATATTAGTAAATTTTTGAGTTAAAATGTTATGAATCTGGTCTATGATAGGAGCAATGCTAATTAAAGTTGATTTGAAGAATGAAACAGAAAGCAGTGAAAGAGGAGAAAAAAAGTTTCTTTTTGTTCAATGAAATTGATGATAATTATATAATTGAGAGAATTATTTATCTCTGGCACTTTTATAGCTCCTTTCCTGTAACAATTCCTACCTTTCTCCTTCTAGTAAAGTAATGAAATATGAAACTTAGGGTTATAATGTCTTGACTCATACTCTGACATTAGGCAATTTCCTAATTCTTCTGTTGTAAATTACAGATAAGAGTGTCTCCTTCAAGGGCATTAATAAACAGTTACTTTTAGGACTGTGTTTAAAGTATGCTGGACCTAGGTTTTAATATTTTCCTACTATCTCCACCAATGCACCTCAACCATTCATTTTCTCTCTTCTCCAAAATTTATCTATCCCTGTAGCAGAGAGTCTTTGAAATGATTCCAAGTGATTCTTACCTCCATATTCTATACTAGAGCATTGATCTAGTTAATGACTTGCTTTTAATGAAAATAATATGGCAAAAATGATGGAATGTCACTTTCAACATTGAATTACAAAAAAAAAAAACACAACAACAGCAATTGATCTCTTAGGAATCCTCTGATTCTTCTCTTGTGCTTGCTCTGATAAATCAAGTTGCCATCACATGAGCTGCCTTGTAGAGAAGGCAAAGCATATAGAACTAAGGACCATCTCTAGCTATCTGAAGGTCTGACTTCCCAAGTCTTCAAGGACCTGAATCCTTCCAAGATTCTTGTAATGGAAATTTTATGAAGATACTTTCTCACTGGAACCTTGACATAAGAACATAGCCCTGGTGAATTCCTTGACTATAGCCCTGTTAGAAAGCCTGGACTAGTGAGATAAAAAATATGCATTATTTTACCTTTGTACTTATTTGCCTATAAAAACCTATTGGCATTTGTTATAGTTTTGTCTCCCTTTACAATCTTGGGGTAAAAAATAAGTTTGCATATTTTAGATGTACTTCTGAGTATACCAGAGCTATTCTTTCCTCCTCCGAAAACCAGAGTTCAGTCTGAGAGCTGCAGGGATTCATTTCATTAAGGGGAATTCACATTGGTTACTACTTCCCTCCTGAAGAATAATTTAAAAAGAAAAAAGGTTATTCTTTAAAACATTCTTCTTTGTTCTGTGTTGTTGTTGCTGTAATGACATTAAGATTTGAAAGGGTTTCTGGAAAATAAAGGTATCTACAAGTGCAGCAAAAGCCCTGACCATAAAAACAGAGGTGGAGGGGCTGGGGTTGTGGCTCAGTGGTAGATCACTTGTCTAGCATGTGTGAAGCACTGGGTTTGATTATCAGTACCATATATAAATAAATAATAAAAATCCATGAACAACCCCCCCCAAAAAAATTGAAAAAACAGAGATGGAGATTTTGAAGCAGGCTTCAATACTAATCACAAATGTGAGTTTCCATCAAAATGTGGATCTATGCTAAGGGCAATATTCATACAAATAAAGGAAACCATTTGTCCATCTTCTCCCCACCTATTCTTTGTGTTTCTCTGTAGCTCAAGCAAATGGCTTGGCCTCTCTCATTTCTTACATGTTTTTGTAATGCATTGTGGGCTTATGTCATAGGATGCCATCATACATATTTGTACACTGAAAGAAGAGTGGCCAAAAGGAGACAACTGATCCTTGGCATTTTTTAAGACTGAACAAACAGTATGAAATAGAAGATTGGGAAGGTTGCTATATTAGTTTAGTAATAGACCTCCATCAGAGATCTCATGGAGCTGAGGCTTGGAACTGGCATCTATGTTTGGCTAAAGTGAATCAGAGGTAGGGTGCAATCCAAACACTGGATCTGGAGAACAGAAGCTAGAACCTGTTTTTTCCTCCTTTTTGATGGTTGGGTTTATGGTATTCTGAAGTATTTGTATAATTGTGTACATTCACTGCCTACTTGCAGGAACTGTAGGAAAAGAAAAAGAAAATTGACAGTAGCATCCAAAATGACATTTGAAATTACCTACCAATTTTATTTATACCTTGTCATAGATAAGAATATTTCTTCAAACTCTCAAATCTGATAGCAGCTTACAAGTGCAGAGAAAAATTTCTAATTTATTTTCAGTGCAGTTACACAGGATAATATGAGGTTTTGTTTAAACAGCATTTTCATGAAAGGTGTTGTATCACACAAATAAAACTAGTGTATTAATGGTATTATAAAATTCACTTCAACTTAAATCCGGTTAAATTTGTGTAGGCCTTGTGTTAATAAAATTAAACTAATGAAAATGAAACAAGATAAAATAGAAGTTGATTGAAAATTATTTTCAAAACAATTAATGTTAGTTTCCTCTAAATTAGTGTTATCATTTTCATCATATTCATCTAAATGGTGTCATTATGCATAAATTATTTGCAGAATCCTGAAAAGTCTTAGCAATGTTTATTAGGAGGCAGTAGAAGTATTCCACCACTGGCTGGTGATTCATTTCCAACTTCATAGACTCTATAAAATATTTTATAAATTGAGTTCTATCACATCTCAATACTGCATTACCATATTAATACCATAGCACCATATTAATTCATAATGTGTGAGAGAATTTCTCTCAGTAATACAAATCTTCATCTTAGGACCATCCATCTCTCTCATTTCAACCAGTCAGGGTACATCTTAGATCCCTTTCAAATAACAATGAGTTTTGAAAAACCCACCATTCCTATCATCATGGCAGGAAGAAGAAGAAAAGAATCTTACCCAATATCTTTCTCAATTGTTTCTACAACCATTCCTATTTCTTAAACTTAAAAAAAAGGCAGCACTGCATCCTTGGACTAGAGAGTTACAACAAAGCTTGTTATTCCCAAGTTGCTTCCTGTGTTTTCAAAGGTATGGATCTTCTTTTTCCTGTACATTTTTCTCATACTCTCCTTCAGACATAAAATTCCCATCATCAGCATTTTCAAATGCTAAATTATATGTGCCTGTTATTAAAAGCAAAGCCACTTACAACCATCTCCCCAGGTTGGCATAGCTGCCTTTTGAGTTTCTGTGTATTTTTTGTGTGTACTTTCTATCAGTTAAATTTTGTGAAAATAATGCTGCAGAGCAAACCTCTCTAATAATCAGTTAATTAAATCAAAAGTTTATCATTGCTTTTATGTATACAGGTTGGCTGGGCTGCAGCTGGTCTAGACAATTGCTATGGTTTGGATATTCAGTGTCCCCCAAAAGCTCATGTGTGAGACAATGCGGGAAGGCTTAGAGGTGAAATAATTGGGTTATGATAACATGAACTTAATCAGTGCATTAATGGGTGGCATGGATTAATTGAGTGGCAATTGTATGTAGGTAGAGTGTGGCTAGAGGAGGTGGGTCATTGGGGGAATGCCTTTGGGGTATATATATTTTACCTGGCAGTGGAGTCTCTTCTCTCTCTCAGCTTCCATGTTTCCAGCCACATATTTCTGCCATGATGCTCTACTTCACCTTGAGCCCCAAGGAATGGAACCAGTTCTATAAACTGAGACCTCTGAAACTATTAGCCCCCAAATAAACTTTTCCTCCTTCAAAATTGTTCTTGTCGGGTATTTTAGTCACAGCAGCAAAAAAGCTGACTAAAACAAAAAAACTGGTTTTGCTTCAGGTCTACAGCTTGGCTGATGAAGTCCTTCTTCCTCTCCTAAGATTAGTGGATTAATTAATTACAAGTACTTCTCATAATGATGACTAAGGCACAAACGAGCAAACAGAATCATAGAAGACCTCCTAAGTCTGTTCTTAGAATTTGCACACTGTCATTTTTGTCCATATACCTCTGCCCAAAGCAAATCACAAGCTACATGCAAAGTCATGAACCCAAAGTTGCAAGATGGGATGATGTTATGGATTCAGAACAGGTGAAGTTTAGGGGCCAGTAGTACAATCTATCATTTGCCTTTCTTAAGCAATATAAGTATTTAGCTGGTATGATTGTTATCTAGAGGCCAATTTTCCTCTGCTATGTTAATATGCAATTGTGTTAAGAATTGTATTTGTATATTGCCTTCCCAAGTGGGAGGCACTCATCACTGGAGAGATAGGCATACACTCTGACTTTAATTCCTGTACACATTGCTAATTACACATAAACTAGTGTAAGTAGTGTCCATTCTCTCTGTAAAGATAGTCACAGAAGATATACATAGTGTCGTTTTTCTATCCCACTTCACTCCTGGGAATCACTGTATGGGATCCAGCAGAATTAAATCGAAGGCAATCCCATGTATATGTTTATCCTCTGAATTAATGAATTCACAGCACTGGGCTTCTGAATTTATTTTTATTAAAACTTAGTTATGGCCACTGTCTTTCTGTTACATATACTTTAAATTAGTCTCTGGATGTTCATGAGTTTTGGTGACAGAGAGCAATAGAACAGCAGTCACCATAAACTCGTTACATGAACCAGGTAATGACCATTCTGACTTGATTCTCATTGAGGCTCACTAACCAACTTAAAAAGGTGAAAATGACTGTTCCACTCAGCAGCACCTGCCTTTTAGCTCTCTTTCTCCCTTGAGAGGTTGGTGTGGTTATGCATCCATAGTAAATTATAATTTCTTTCAAGGATGAGTACAGCAATACGTGGGTAAAATCTCCACTCACAGAGGTTACAATTAGTCTTCTAGGTATTCATCCAATAAAAGAGGAAAAAGAATATTTTTGGATACTGATATCAGGATTTTTCTTATTTTTCTCCAGAAGAACCCCAAATTATATTTTACTTGCCTGATATTTTATGTTTTGTGCACTTACAATAGTTCATATGTTTTGGTGACAATATTCATGTATTAGGAAGTTTTAAAATAAATAAGAAAGTTGAAGAACATCAAGTTCTTAGGATAAAACAAACAGTTCCTTCTGCATTACATGATTTGAGATAATTGTATCATTTTTAAATTATTAGACAATATTAAAAATTAACTTCTGTCAGTAAGGGTTTGATAGTTTAATGGCCAAATAATATAGATTTTATGTGGCTAAATCATCAATAATGGAGACTATACATAATTTTGAATTTTAATTGTTTTTTTAACTTTAGGGTCATAGTGATCCTTCAATTCAGACATAGATGTCAAAGTACTTGAGAAACTTCATGGATTGTATAGTTGTTTAAATTTTTTCCTATTTCTCCCCCCTACTCTCAGAAAACATATTACTCTTTCCTAACTTGCCATAAGATCAGACCTAGTATCATTAAGATAGGCAGTTTGTTAAATACAAATGTAGAACTTGCAAGTGTAGTTCTTCAAATTGAGGAACCTCTGAATACAAATCCTTTACCTAGAAAGCAATATGATAAATGAAATTTTTCATCTTATTTTTCTTTTCTCCGAGTCAAAAGCATCCTGATATATACCCTAAATATTTTCAGACCACGAGGATACATACAGTAAAGGTTGGAGTACTGGGAAAGATAATATTCTCAAATAGGGTTTTGTACTATTGTTTCTTTGGAAATTTGTTGTAGTGATAAAATTAACAGGTGTAATTTGTTTTTGTTTTTTTTTTGGCTTTCAGACGCACAATTTTATTACAGTGTCTCTCTGTCTAAACCTTAGGTTCCTTGATGACAGAAACTGTACCCTGCCTATCTTTATATTTCAGACATTTTACAGTGACTGCTACATAAAGGAACCTAAATAACATGAGTCTAAAGTCAAATCCAATAATGTCTTTTTATTTTCCAACTTACTTGACTCCTAAGTATTATTTAAACCCAACTGGCCACTTTAGCAAAATTCCCATTTTCTTCTTGAAACCTTTTCTTGTCCTCAATTTGTTTTTTTGGCAGAGTCTGAATTGGTTCATTCTTCTTAGATCATGTGCCAAAGAAAGATGGTAGATATGCATTAGTTTATGTGAAGCATAGATAGTCTGTTCTACTTACCATTGATTGATTCGGCAATAGACATTTGATGATGAAACATCAGAGGCAGTGGAAGGATAACATCTAAGAAAGATTTTCTGTGATAGGAGAAAGGATAACAGGTTTCATTTGTTGCTAAGCTTGTCACATGTCTGAGTGTTATACCAGGACCTTGGGCAGATGAACACCACTCTCTCACAGGCTAAAGATGTCAGGGTGGAAATTTATAGAATTTGCCATCAAAGCAGTCACAGTGGTGTCTGATCTGCAATTTCTATAAAACTTGTGTGATTTGCTCTATAAGGCTGAATTTCCTCTTTTTTATAGATTAACTGATAAATATCCATCCACTCTTACAGACTCTTCATTCTTCAGGCTTATGCAACACAGGGTTGCCCGGATTCTTCTGACTCCTTAGTGTCAGTTTCCTTCTGTGCATTTAATGGTTCTTTCCCTGTGATTTTCTTGATTCTCTCCCCTCTGCTTATTCTGTTGGTGATTTCATTCATCTCACATATCTGCTTCCCAATTCTATTTTGATACCTTCTAAGCATTTTCTAAAGTTTTTGGCTTCTTACTTTAATTCCATTTCAATTTTTTACTGTTTTGTAAGACCTTTTTTTTTTTCCCAATGGTGGGGATTGAATTTAGGGCATTGTACATGCTAGGCAAACACTCTACCACTGAGCTACACCCACAACCATATAAGGCATTATTTGTTTCTACATGTTTTATTGGTGCATTATAGTTGTACATAATGGTGGAATTTGTTGTTATATATTAATACACACACACAGTAAAGTATGATGACTTTAACTCTTTAGCATAAATACCAATGAGTGGAATAACTTGGTCATACAATAGTTCCATGCCTAGTCTCAGAAGGCACTTTTGCTTGAAGTTTCATAGTCTTCCCAATTCCTCCTTGTCTTCTCTTCTCCTAGAGAACAACATTCTGAGTACATTTATTGAAAAATTTGCAGTCATCTTGATTCCTTCTCCTTTCTTCACTCTCTCCAGATAATGAGCCATCAAATCCTGCTGTTTTTACCTCTGACCTGTTTTCTTAATCTGTCTTTTCACTTTCCTTGAAGAAAATGGCCATTGCAGACTTACAAAATCTGTGGAGTAGAAGTAAAATAGAGACTAAGATGCATATAACTCTCTTACCTTTGAAATTTATCCAGATTTTAGTCTCAAATTTTATTTAAGGTCCATGTGATATTCTAAAATTTTTATGTGATGTCCCAGGATTTTAGTTACATTTTGTTTTTTAGGCTTGGAATCTGTCATATATCCTGAGTTATAGAATATATATCTTATATCAGTTCCACATTATTCTTTAACATTTGCTTTTCAAATTCTGCCTTCTCTTCATTCTTTCTAAGATATGTGGGTGCGTATGTATAAAATAGCATAGTTCTAATGTATATGTCATACAACTACAACTAATCTATATACTATATATCATAGTTTTATATATTACATATAATTATATATTATATTGTAATATGTATATTATACAACATAATATGTATATTATATAATATAACACTTGATACATATTTTCTTCTCTATATCTAAGGACCCATTTAACATTATTTTCATAATTACATTTTGTTTTACTAAAGTGCATATGGTAAAATCTAAATGGAAATACAGTTTTAGGAGCCTAGATAGCAATAGCCATAAAGGTACTAGTGTGACCATTTACATATATTAATAGATTTTATCTTTATAACAGTTCTTTGCATCACTAATATGATCATCTCTATTTTACAAATAGAGGAAATGGAGCAGAGACAGGAGAAATACTATCTGTCATAATTTTCTAGGGAGTAATAGAGTAAGACATACAAAACTGGTTTTAGAGTTACTTATTCTTAATCATGGCACTCAGTGGCCATACATTACACTATTCTATGTGTTTTTCTTTTAGGATTCTCAGATTTATCATTGTGAATTAGAAGAAATAGTTTAGCAACTAGAATTCAGTGATATTCAATTCAAACATAAATACAATGCAAACAGCTAACTATCAGCTTTGAAGAGAGATAGGTTCAATAAAATACTTAAGTGTGACTCTAAAATGAAAAAAGAAAATACCTCCACTTACTGTATATTTTTGGCTTTGATGATGTTTTGTAAAGTTTTTGTGCTGTGGTGTCATTAGCACCCAAAACCATAAAAACGAATGCAGACTAGCCCCCAGTTACTTGGTGCAATTCAATTAAATATGTTACACATTTTAGTAGATAAATGATATTTAAATTTAAAATGCAAACATCATAGAACAACACAACATAAGTGTGTTTTTAAATTTATTAAAAGCCACAGGTGTCACTGAATTTGTAAAGAGACGCTTGCGTGATCCTACATCCTACTCTGAAAATGGAAAACCATTTTGCCCCATAGAGAAGGCAGAATGGAAGTCCCTGTTGACCTTTTTAGAATTTTTAGAAGATAGGGCACTTCACCTTCTCTCATTCACAGTAAGAGAGGTGGTAAGCTGACAGAAACAATTTCTTTTTATTTACTGGCCATTACAGTTGTAAAATATGGCAGACATGAGCCTTACATAAATCAGTTTCCTTCCCACAAATGTGCCTGAAGAAAGGCTTTCTGCCAAGGTTTCCTTACTTCAGCCCTATCCTCTGGAGTTCTTTTGTTCTGTCTTCAGCAGCTCTTTGGAATTTATTTTGCTTTTAATTCTGAATAATCCTTTATCAGAAGACATAAATAGAGGCTCAGAGCTTTAGAGCCAAAAGCCAAAAGGCAGTTTTATCATTTGTATCAGGATTCTTTCTGCTGCAAGTTATAGAAAACACTGCTGGAATTCACTTAAGATAGAGAGAAATTAATGGTTTCTGTTAATGAATAGTCTAAATACATGTCAAGCTTCAGGTAAGGCTTGATCTAGTGGTTCAAAAATGTCATCAAGTGTATCATCACTTTCAATTACTTCACAGCTCTGTTTCTAATATGTGCTTCCTTTTTGAGTTCTTTATGGTTTGCACAACTGGGAGAAGGTATGCCTGGATTTTTATTTTACTCCATCAGAGTCCACTCCTTTTTTGAGATTACAAATAACACTACTCAGATTACATGGCTTCCCTGTAGATGAAAACTTATAGTTCTGAGAGAAGAGGAAAACTGGGTCCTGGGAAAGAAGCCATAAGATATCCATATCATCTACTCCTTTTTGTACAGATGAGAAACAAATATAAGAAAAACAGCTGTGGATGGAAGAACATTATTCCACAACTAAATTTATGTGCCTAGAAAGACATTTTAATTTAATTAATCTGGTAAGAGACCAAGGTGTGTATACAAAAGTGGGGAAATGAAGAGTTTGCCCCTCTTGTCAGCTTTCCAGCGGTCAATTTAAGTTTCAGCCATTGTGTTTGAACATATTCTTCAGATCTAGCTCCTAAAGAATGCACACTTTGACTCTTCATGTCTTGGGCCTTTAGTTTCCTAGTAATTAGAGATTTCTGCTCAGCATTTTGGAGACAGTGAGGAATGTGTACAATAATGAGAGAAACCATTGTACTGATCAATTAGCACAAGCAGACAGGAAGTCAAAGTCACATAACTCCTTTTTTAGGTATCAAGGTAGTACAGATTGACTTTATTTATTTATTTTAATAGGGCCTCAGAGGAATGGCACTCCCTTTGAGACAATTAGCTCACCCTATAGGAGATGTTCAAGTAGCATTTGAAGTGGTCAGCCCTGTCATCTGCAATTGACCTATTGAACAGTATGTATTCAGGGCCTACTATGTGTCAGATCATCTTTTATGCGATGGAGATAGGTTCTAATAATTCCCTCAACTATACTAATTGGACACAGAAATTCTTTCCCTCAACTCTACTAGTTGGACACTGGCACCAAAAGAAAGTGAACATATATAAAACATAGAATTTATCCAACAGTGTGCATGCTCTGAAGGCAAAGTAGGAGAGTCATAAGATGGAATTTAGCTCTAGCTAAGAGACTAAGTGTGATGCATTTTCAGATTGACATCTGTTTCAGTGTGTGGTTCTATAATTTGTTTTCCTTATAGTGAGAACTTAGGCTGATGAAATTAGACAGCAAATGTAGGGCTATCTCTAGAACCTCACTGTTCTTAAAGACTTCTTTATGACTTCCTCTCTCTTTCCATGTCTTTGTTTGATGTCACCATCTCCATGAGGCCCATGTTGACTGATGGATTTGCAGTGGGGACATATGCCCTCAAACTCCATCTTCCCCCCTCTCCTCTATTTTTTTCATTTGTTCTTTTTAGTTACACATGACAGTAGAATGTATTTTGACATATCATATATACGTAGAGTATAATTTCCCATTTTTTGAGGTTATATATGATTTGGAGTTATATTGGTTATATATTCATATATGAATATAGGAAAGTTATGTCTGATTCATTCTACTGTCTTTCTTATTTCCATTGCTCACCCTTCCCACAACTCCATCCTGTTCAATATGATGAACCTCCCCTTGTCTGTCATCCCTCCACCCCCCACCTATTGTGAGCCAGTACCTGCATATCAGAGAGAAGTTTCAGCCTTTGGTTTTTTTGGGGATTACTTATTCACTTAGCATGATAATCTCTAGTTCCATCCACTTATTGGCAAATGCCATAATTTCATTCTTCTTTAGGCCTGAGTTATATTCCATTGTGTATATGTACCACATTTTCTTTATCCATTCATCTGTTGAGGGGCAGCAAGTTTGGTTCAATAACTTAACTATTGTGAATTGAGATGCTATAAACATTGATGTGGCTACGTCATAGTATGCTGATTTTAAGTCCTTTGGGTATATGCCAAGGAGTAGGATAACTGGGTCAAATGGTTGTTCCATTCCAAGTTTTTTAAGGAATTTCCATACTGCTTTCCAAGGTGGTTGCGCCAATTTGCAGTCCCACTAGCAATGTGTGAATGTATCTTTTCCCCCACATCCTTACACACATTTATTGTTACTTGTATTCTTGGTAATTGCCATTCTGACTGGAGTGAGATAAAATCTCAATATAGTTTTAATTTGCATTTCTCTGATTGCTAGTGATGTTGAACATTTTTTCATATATTTATTGACCAGTCGTATTTCTTCTTCCATGAAGTGTCTGTTCAGTTCCTTTGCCCATTTATTGATTGGGTTATTTGTTTTTGTTTTTGGTGTTAAGCTTTTTGAGTTCTTAATGCATCCTGGAGATTAGTGCTCTATCTGAGGTGCAGGTGGCAAAGATTTTCTCCCATTCTGTAAGCTCTCTCTTCACTTTCATGATTGTTTCTGTTGTTATGAAGAATCTTTTCAATTTGATACCATCCCATTTATTGATTCTTGGTTTTACTTCTTACACTTTAGAAGTCTTTTTGAGGAAGTAGGTTCCTAAACTGACATAGTGGAGATTTGGGCCTGCTTTTTCTTCCAGTTGGTACAGGGTCTCTGGTTTAATGCCTAGTAGGTCCTTGATCCACTTAAATTTGAATTTTGTGCAGAGTGAAAAATAGGGGTATAATTTCATTTTGTTGCATATGGATTTCCAGTTTCCCTAGCACCATTTGTTGAAGAGGCTGTCTTTTCCCCAAAGTATGTTTATGGTGCCTTTGTCTAATATGAGATAACTATACCTTTGTGGATTTGTCTCTGTATCTTCTATTCTGTACCAATGATCTTCATGTCTTTTTCATGCCAATACCATGCTGTTTGTGTAGTATAATTTGTATAGCTCTGTAGTATAATTTGTATAGTTCTGTAGTATAATTTAAAATATGTCATTATGATGCCTTTGCTTCACTTTTCTCACTGAGAATTGCTTTGGCTATTCTGAGCCTCTTATTTTTTCAAATGAATTTTATGAATACTTTTATATTTCTATGAAGAATGTCATCAGAACCTTAATAGGAATTGAATTAAATCTGTACAGTGCTTTGGCAATATGACCATTTTGACAACATTAATTCTGCCTATCCAAGAACATGGGAGATCTTTCCATCTTTTAGAGTCTTCTCCAATTTCTTTAATCTTTAGAGTTCTCTAGTTTTTATTTTCATTTCACCCTGCTTTTTATATTGATTTCCCAATTTTTTTGAGGCTATTGTGAATGGAATAGTTTTACTAATTTCTCTTTCATTTGATTTATCACAGATGTTTAGGAATACAATTGATTGTGGATGCTAATTTAATATTCTGCTCTTTGCTGAATTCATTTATGCTGTTCCCTTTTATTCTATAGTATTTATTACCTCCTTACATAGCACATGATACATATTGCTTATGGTTAAAGGGTATTTTCTGTCTCTTTGTATTGAATTTAAATTCCACAAGACACTCTGTTTGTCGTCTTTTATTCCACATTCCCCAAACCTAGACTGCTTTCTGACTCACAGTAAATATTTAATGAATATTTATGGAAAGAAAAGAGAATGGAAGTGTCAAAGAAGCACTACAGTATAATAGTCAAGACCATACATTTGAAGATGGTCTTGATTCCAAAATACTCATAAGCAATACAATCTGAGCCTCAGTTTACCAATACAATAAAATATAAGTTGTTTTAATCCTTTGGCTTTTTTTTGTTTTTGTTTTGTTTTGTTTGGTTTGGTTTCTTTGTTTGCTATAGTGACCTAAAAAACCTGAAAAGAACTATTATAGTGAAGGAAAAGTTTAATTGGGGCTCACAGTTTTGGGAATTTTCAGTCCCAACCCAATTGCTCTGGACCCAAGGTCTGGTAGGACATTCATGGCAGAAGACTGGGACAGAGGAAAATATCTCAGGACATGGCATTAGGAAACATTTCGAGAAAGACTTCTTTCACCAGGGACAAAATATATGCCCCAAAGGCATGCCCCCAAAGACCCACCTTCTCCAGCTATACCCTGCCTTACCACCCAGTTAATCTCTATCAGGATTAATTCACTGATTGGTATAAAACTCATGACCCAACAATCATTTCCCCTCTGAACTTTCTCACATTGTCTTACACGTAAGCTTTTCAGCAATATCTCACATCTAAACCATAACAGTATTCATTCAGCAAAAGAGGAAAAATATTTTTAGATCTTGAGGTCAGATTTTTTCTTATTTTCTTTTCCAAAAGTAACCAACATTGTCTTTCACTTGCCTAATATTTTATCTTTTCACACTTAAAACAGTTCAGTATTTTGGGTTTTCATACAGTGTATTGGGAAGCTTTAAAATAAACAAGGAAGTAGATGTAACATTAAGTTTTAAGAAAGGGCTGGGAATGTGGCTCAAGAGGTAGCGCGCTCACCTGGCATGTGTGTAGCCTGGGTTCGATCCTTAGCACCACATACCAACAAAGATGTTGTGTCTGCCGAGAACTAAAAAATAAATATTAAAAATTCTCTCTCTCTCTCTCTCTCCACTCTCACTCTCTCTTTAAAAAAAAGTTTTAAGAAAAAAAAAAAAAAAACAGTTCCTTCTGCACTTTAGATGATTTGAGGTAATTGTATTTTTAAATTAATAGGAGGATATTAAAGATTAACTTTTGTCAGTAAAGTATTTTATATGTATTTTCAGAAGCTTATGAAAAAAATATCTTAAAAGTAGGTACTTTTTAAGATAAAGTTTGAGGAAACATTACTCTGAAATACTAATTAATGGTTGTTTAAATATGGTCCCAGTGATATATACTTTACCCTGCTATGAATTTTTTAGATAGAATGCTTATTAGAAACAAGGAATCAGTCTTTCAGAAGATTAATAGAACAGGAGGAGTTTTTAAGGTTTGTGTGCAGTGGGCAGAAACAAGATGTAGTGGGTTTTCTAAACCCCTCAAATAATATTTGAAAAAAGATCCCCTTCCTCTGTCTCGCTGGGAGTTAACTATTGATACCTCTTCGATTTTGAGGGTTTCTTTCCCCTCCTCAAAGTTAAAAGGAAAATTTCTTTAATCCCTGTGAAAATTATGAAACAGGCTGAAAAAAAGCAAACCTACCTGGTGTTCCAAGAGGGAATCTTTCATTCTGAGGCAGTTTGATTCCAGGACTGCAGAATACTTACAGCCCTCCTGGAAAGCTAGAGAAAGCAAAGAACTGAAAGCTGTTGTCTTTTGGTTTCCTTGCTTGGCACAGTTCAGCCTTGGGGCGAAACACATCTCAAGTCAATTCAGAGTTTTTGGCTTTAGCCTTGGTGTCTTCTGAAATTCAGAGTCAAAAGAGTCTCAACAGGACATTTAAGCTCAGTTACAAACTTTATGAAGGAAGAAAATGTCAGCCAAAAATTCTTTTATTCTTTTTTCTTTTTCTTTTTCTTTTCTTTTTCTTTCTCTTTCTTTTTTTGGTACAAGGAATTGAACCCAAGGGCACTTAAACACCGAGCCACATCCTCAGCCCTTTCATTTTTTTTTTTTTTTATTTTGAGACAGGGTCTCACTAAGTTGCTTAGGACCTTGCTGAATTGCTGACGGTGGCCTTGAACTCCTGCAATCCTCCTGCCTCAGTCTGTGGAGTCTCTGGTATTACAGGCATGCACCACTGTGCCTTGCTTTTTGTTTCTTTTTGAAAGAATTCTCTTCCTTTCCTTTTCCTTTTCTTTTGTTCCTTCCTGCCTGCCTGCCTGCCTGCCTTCCTAACTTCTGGCTTTCCTGTCTACTTATAATTAATTTTAAGATGTGTTATCACCCAGTGAGAGGAGATGGAAGGGAGCATTCAGCCTCCTAAGAAGCAGGAAAGAGGTAATTTATTGACAGACTAAGAATATTTCAATTTTGTGCACAGAGAAGAATTGGGGAAAAATTACAAGAAACAGGCATTAAATTCCTAAGGAGAAAAGAAAAGAGGCATAATTTCAAAAAAATGTTTAAAAGTAATACAGGTGATGAGGAATTTGGGGAGTGGTGTGGCCTGTAGTGAGCTTACAGAAGGAAAAGAGGTTTCCAAATTGATAAAAGAATCTATGAGACAGAGATCTGGCTAACATTTAGGAGAAAACAAAATGCCATAGAGACAAAGGAAAAAAATCTAATCATCGTCATTGTGTGCAAAGGATTTAGCAATGATAAAGAAACTTGATGCCAACTTGGAAAGTGGCACATACACCAGGAGATTATTGAGCTGTGGAGTGCCAAGAACAACCCTGCTCTGTATGTTCAAAATTGTTGTTACAGGCCTAGCATCTGTTTTTCCAGCGATGGGGATTCATTTGGACATTCCAGTTGATTACCAATACCACACAGATTCTTGTCTGTCCTTGTGGCCCAAGACAAGTTACACACGAATTCAGAACAGACTTAGGGCATTTGCACTAACCCAGCTCACCCATATACGATAAAGAGCTTAGCAAATAATCATACCTGTTGGGGCTTGGACCATAAAGGCATAATTGTCTTGGAGAGACAGGTAATTGTCCAAGAAGACAACTAGAACTAGAGACTTTGGTATTTTATATACTGCATGTGTATTTAGAACAATGGTTTCTCAGCTGATAAAAAAAAAAAAAACTCAATGAAAAATCTTTGCTCCAGAGAGGGTATTAGCAATGTACAGAAAGATTCTAGATGTCCCATCTTGGAAGATGGTTGGAGGGTATTATTAGCTCATACTAGGTAAAGGCCAAGTGATGCTTCTAACAACCCTATAGTGCACAAGATGAGCCTTCAACAAAGAACTATCAATAGTGTCAAGATTGAGCACTCTGGTTTAGACAAATATTTTCATTTGTCTGAATTTTTTCACCATCTGCTTATAGGAGGATAATTTCTTCTATAAATGATGTTCAGAATTAATGAATTGGTGCACATACAAGTGCCTGACAAATTTTGAACATGACTGCTCAAACTGTGCTTTTCAAATAACAAAGTGATTCTAAGGCTTACAAAGTAGGTTTGGAAAAAGGCTTACACAGTAGGTTTGTGACAGGCCAACCATCTGTTTTTCCAGCACTAGGGATTCATGTGGACATTCCAAATGAATTGTTATTTTTTTGTGGTGCTGGGGATTGAACCCAGAGCCTAGCACATGCTGGGAAAGTGTTCTGGCACTGAGCTATGTCCCTAGCCATCATTATTATTTTTGTTTTTGTTGTTATTATTATTATTTTGTTTGGTTTGAGAGAGGGTCTTGCTAAATTTCCCAGGTTGGTCTTAAACTTGCCATCTTTCTACCTCAACTTCTGTCTCATCCTTCTGAGCAATTAGGGTTATAGGCATGAGCCTGGCTTTGAACAGACTTTTCTTTTTCTTTTCCTTTTCCTTTTTGTTTCTTGACATAAAAAAACAGACATTGATTTGGGATAGAATTTTGAGTGTAAAAATAGGTTTCATTTATGGCACTGAATTGCATCATAAGAGGGAAACAAGGGTCTGTTTATTTATTTATTTAAGTAAGTATTGAGGATTGAACCCAGAGGTATTTTACTACTAAGGCTATATCCCTAATTTAGTTTTAAATTTTATTTTGAGATAGGGTCTTGCTAAATTGATTAGGGCCTGGTAAAGTTACTGAGGCTGACCTTGAACTTGAGGTTTTCCTGCCTCAACCTCCAGAGTTACTGAGATCACAGGTATGTGCCACCATGTGTACCCCTATTTTATATGTATTAATTATTGTCTACACTGTGTCACAGACTAGAGCTTTTCTTTAAAGAGTCTTACCATCCTCATAATGTTCCTCAAAAAATGCGTGGGTGTAATTTAATCTAAATCAGTTTATACCATCTTAGGAAATCACCTTATCTTTAATAGACTTATATGTGTTGTATGTGTTGGAAATAATATAAAATATTTTCTAAAAGTTGTTGGACGACCATTTTTCAATGTATCTCTTAACATATTACATTAAAATACCTTTTTTGAACATAATTTGGGACATGCCAAGGTGAAGGAAGGAGAGAAGAAAAAAAAATGTATGTATTTGTATCACTCTCCAAGCAGCTGGAATAATCTAGAGCAAATGAAATGCTGTAATAGTCACTGTTGAGTCAGAAACAAAAGTCATCAAAGCAGGGGGAGTCACCACCTGGAATAGGAAATGGCAACAAGAAAGAGCGTCAGAAGTTTGAATGGGCAGAACTGAGGGAAGGGTGGCACTTCACTTTGCCCTCACCTTGACTTTGCTGAGCTAATTAAAGGAAACATGGCCCTGAGAATTGGATTTGGAGACCCAGGGGAAATTGCTCATCACAGCTCTGATACTATTTTTTTGATGACTCATGTACACATTCAGCCAAGCTGCTCTTTCTAGTCATTCTGGAATCTTTTTTAAACCCTTGAGTCAGAAAAATCTGGGAGAGTTGGAGTAGAAGAGTTCTTTTGCTCTGCTTTGTGGTTCTTAAATTTGGCTGCTCATATGCTATGAACTAAATATTTGTGCCTTCCAAAAATTTATATGTTGGAGCTTAATCCCCATTGTGATTCTTGTGAAAGTCATTTGGTCATGAGGGTGAAACCCCTGTGAATGGGATTAGTGCTCAGGTCAGAGGTGTTGTGGGAGATCTTGCTTCCTCTCTGCACAGCACCATGTGAGGATAGGATAAGAAGACAAACCAGGCAGGGGCCCTCGACAGACATTGGATTATCTGACACCTTGTTCTGACACTTCACAGACTCTAGAACAGTGGAAAATAAATGTTGTTCAAGCCTCCAGTCTATGTATTTGTTACATCAGCCTGAATTGACTAAAACAACATGAAATCACTTGGGGATCTTTAGATACTACTAAAGCTCTTCCTTCTGCCCTTACCACCACCATTGGAGACTCTAACTTAATGACTCTGAGGGCAGACTGGGTGTCATGGTGTTATATATTCCCAAATGATCCTATGGGGAAGCTAAATAGTTAATGCTTACCCTAGAAATCATCAAAGTCAAAAAGCAGGAGGAAAAGATGTCTTTTTTTTTTTTTTTGCTTCTCTTGTGCTTTTTCTCTCCATTTTCTTTCCTTTTTGTTTGTTTGTTTGTTTTCTTTGTGAGTCATGTTAAGAAGCTATTGGGACATGGAATAGAAAGTGGCTAACATTCATTCATTAATTACCAGCTCCTTTTCAACACTTTAATTGGTATTCACCTTCATTAATCCATTTAATTCATCCAAAACTCTGAAGCAGGTATTGTGATAATCAATGGGAGGATGCACTACAGGAATAAACAGCTTGAACTGTCCTACCTGTATACTCGACTTCAACACTCATACAGTTGGATGCTAGGCAGGAAGCCACCACGTTTCTCACAGTTGGAATAGGAGGTTATGAATAATTAAAGGGGAGAAGCTAGAATGATTCATGTGGTAATGGATTACAGTTGGCCACATCAGAAGAGATTGATGTTGCTTTAATGCAGATAGGTATACATTCACTGGTCAATGATAGTACACAACACATACACACATACACACACACACATACACACCCACCCACACACACAAATTTTTGCAGTTCTGTCCATTGAGAAGACCTGAAGCAACAACACAGAAACAAAGAGCATACTCAATGGTAATAGTGATTTTAATTGTTTCTAATACCATTCTCCAAAAAAAGGGAACCAGGGCTGCTTGGAGAAATAGCTGCTTTTAAGGAAGGCAGGAAGTACACAAGAAGAGTTTAAATCTCAAAAACTGACACTATTAATTTATATAGGAGCCAGCTAGAAAGATTCTCAATGTCCAAAGTAGGAACACTTTGAAAAGTGAAATAAATATCGTCCTATTGAATTATAACCCAGAGTATGCTATAATATCCATGAGTCCATATTGGTATAAACAGATTATTCACTAAACAAATATGTAGGAAGAATAAACAAATCTCATAAGTAGAGTAATTCTAGATATTCTCCCTTCAAGGAAGTGGAATATGAGTTACTTCCCTTAAATGTGATTCCCTTAAATCTGATGATTTCCTTCCGAAAAGACAAGTATGGAAAGGAGAAGAAAATGTAATTTTACAGTGGTCAAGGCCAATACCAACAATAGTGCCATGTTGGCAGCATGTAGGATTAAAATGATGTGATGAGATCAGTACCTAACCTGTGTGGTCTTTCTCCAAAAACCCTAATGTCAGTCTAGTCCTGAGGAAAAACAGACAAATACAGAGGGGCATTCTCCTAGTACCTGACCAGCCCTCTTTAAACTGCCACGCCACTTAAAAACAATGAAATTGTAGAAACTGTCATAGCCAAGAGGAGCCTAAAGGAATGTGACAACATGGTAAGATCCTAGAACAGGGGGAATAAAAAAAGAAGGGTAAAAACTAAATTTAAATTAAGCATGGACTTAGAAATCATATGCCATTTTTATTCATTAATTGTATCAAATGCATCTTTAATATTAAGTGATAATAATAGGATGTTTGGGTCAGCTTTTTCGTCACTATGGACAAAAGACCTGACAAGAACAACATAAAGGAGGAAGAGTTTATTTTGGCTCATGGTTTCAGAGGTCTCAGTCCATAGATGACCAACTCCATTGCTCTGGGCCTGAGGTGAGTCAGAACATCATGGCGGAAGGGCATGGTGAAGAGAAGCAGCTCAGCACATGGCCACCAGGGACAATGTAAAAACCCCCGAAGTCACACACCCGGGGACCTACTTCCTCTAATTATATCCTACCTGCCTACAGTTGGCACCCTGTTAATCCATCATTGGATTAATCCACTTATTAGGTTACAACTATCATAACTATTTTACCTCTGAACCTTCCTACATTGTCTTACACATGAACATTTGGGGGACACTTCATATCTAAATCATTACATAGGTGAAATCGAGTATTCCTCTCAATTATCTTTTTGCAAATGTGCAAGTATTCTGAAATTAACACATATGTAATAAAAAAAATATTTATTCTCTTGAATATATCCAGAACCACTTATTTAATGTGGAGTGGAGACTTGAGTATATGGAAATGTTTTAAAAGAGCCCCAGGAAAGTCTAATAAATACCTAATAAGGATTAAATCCCATTAAGGAAGATAATTCAATAGCATGACTTTCCCTTTCTGCTGGGTCCCAAAACATTCCCTTTCTGATCACAAATCTGTATTTTTTCCCTACATGTTGTAGTGATAAGTGTTTAGCAAAGACATTGATGATTTGAACAAAGTTTCACAAAATCTGAACCAGAGTACTTTGAGAAAAGTCTTGTGAAACATTAGAACTGTAATCAAAATATCATTATGTCAATTAACAACATAAATAATAATGTAATTCTTTAAATAATTTTAAAAACTCTTCAGTTATTATCAGAAATTATGCACCAGAAGAATACTTCAGTCCCCAAAATTAGGATGCTTCAAAAGTAGCAAATGAAATAAAAATGACTTGACATTTTCTTATACAAGTTACCTGTGGCAAACTTTGTTATTCCTGTGCAGAAATTTTGTTCTGATTTCATGGCAGATCCATATTATAGACCACAATTAGAGGAAGAGTATCAGAAACCTCTGAGATTATACATTCTAGTGATTCTTCTGTGTGTCTCATATTCCTTGGGAGGTTTCCTTGTTGTTCAGAGAAATGTAGACAGAAATGAGTTCCCTAACCACTCTACTTCAGTCAGAGCAGCCCCACAATATCCAATTGTGTGTGTATATATGTGTGCATTACTACAAAATCACATTTAAACAAAGACTTCTATTTTAGTTAACTTTTTCATTGCTGTAACCAAAAGACATGACAAGAACAACAGAGGAGGAAAACTATTTTGGCTCATGGTTTCAGAGTTTCAGTGCATGGTTGGCTGATTCCACAGCTCTAGACCCTAGATGAGGCAAAACATCATGGCAGGAGGCATGAAAGAGAAAAGCAGTTCAGGACAGCAATCAGAATGCAGATAGCTCTGCTTAACACAGATATAATATAAATTCCAAAGTCACATCCCCAGTGACCTTCTTTCTCCAGCCATACTCTTCCTGACTATAGTTACCACCTAATAATCCATATCGGCAGATTATTCCACTGATTAGGTTATAGCTTTCCTAATCTAATCTTTTCATCTCTGCAGATGCTTGCATTGTCTCACACATGAGCTTTTGGGGACACCACATATCTAAACCATGACAACTTCTTATGCTAACAGTGGTTAGCCACCAAATGAGACCAGATTCCTCAATTTTCAGATGAAGTTCTAAAGCACCCCAAAGTCATAGGTACACTCTTTTGATATGCAGCTCTGCATCTTATAGTCATGTGATGAGATCTAATCTTGATCTCAACATGAGTCTCAATAACATCATCAAATCCAAACTTTTCAAGGTCTTACATCTCTATTATGGGTGGGTGTTCTCAGTTTATGAGCTCAAAAATATTCAATTGCTAGCATGAACTTTCTTTTTACGCATGTCCCTCTCCCTTCCCCTTTGGGTATCAGATCCTGTATCTCGAGATTCATTTTAAAGTGTATGTTCAAATTTCTCTTTTTCTTCTGCTGTGAGTGACAGTTTCAATTGAATGTTGAGCCCCATTGAAATCAGACATACCTGCACATGAATCCTATAGACCTGACTATGCTGATTCCCAAAGCAAAGTGTACCTTGAAGATTTCATGACAATGCTTGTGCATGGGTAGAGTTGGCTGAGAGTGAGTTATATTCTTCTTTATAAGGGGAAGTCTTTTTACAACTCATATTTTTGTTAAGATAGACCAGCATAAGCTGGTTTTCTCTTTTGAGTAGCAAAAATGTCAGAATATATTACATACTTTGTACATATGTATATTTTAGAAAAATAACCTATTAACACAAGAAAGTTTGAAGCATATCAACTCTACTGAGTTGAGTCAGCTCTTATACTCAAGAGTCCTGGTGGTAACAAATATCTCAACACACAATAAGCTTTGGCCCAACGGGTGATTATTTCTAAAAGCTCTAGTTCCTAGGAAACCCTGAACTGCACAAACAAATACATGATTGTATCATGACTAGTTTCTGAATATGGCTAAGAGAGGAAATGTTTATGCATTTACTTTAAAAGCCTTTATAAGCTGGAAGGAACAGATAGGCTATGGCCCTGAGGTGAATTAACCATGTGATATTGTGAAAATGTTAGCCTTTGACTCAGAGTTTTATAAGCTAACACCACAACATCTTCTTAGACTGTATTCAAAACCCTTGAGAGAACTGTAATTGTGTTTTTGGAAATTTTTTGGAAAGAATTTTAAATGCCTGGAAAGAAAAATTCTAGGTACTGTAAGTACATTTTTTTGAAAATCTTATTAAATGTCACTCAACATGAGTGGAATATTAACTTACAAGTAAAAATTAGGGAGAAAGTATAGTGAAACAACAATGTTTAATTGATTAGGAAAAGAATGCACACATAAATGAGTTTTCTTGATAATCAAAGCTCACACCATTTTGCATGAGGTTTATTTTTTTCATCCAAATACTTTTTTAAATAATGTATGTGTACTTTCTTGCACTGAAATTAGTAACTACAACAACACCATTAAAATGGACAACACTTCATTTGTTGAGGGCAGCCTTTCTTACAATATCTGGATTAAAGTTCTAACAATTACTCGCTATGTCTGTGACCTTCAGCAAGATATTTAACCATTCTCAGCTTGTGAGTCCTTGTATTAAAAAAAGGAAATAATGATAGTAGATGTTTCATGAGTTTTCTGTGAGAATTTGAATTTAAAAACCTACACAAATCACTTAGTTCTCAGTATCTAGCATAAAAGAAGCACTTAGGAAACATTAGATGTTATTGTTGTTGCTGTTTTTAGGGTGATTATTTAATATAAAGCCCTACAGGATCTATACCTGTTGTCACTTGTCAACCATTGCTTTTCTTGGATTTTTCAACATTCCCTGTCTCCCATTGCCTCCCCAAATCCTTCTGTTCTGTACTTCTAATCTAACATGCATTGGAAAACTAGGGAAGACTGAGGAGTTAATAAATTCTACGTAGAAAAGAAGCTTTGGGCTTTAACATAAGAGTTCAGACCAAGTTTTTTGGCTGTGAGTTTATTCTTATTTCAAAGTTTGGGAATTTGTTATTTATGGGAGTTACTAGAAATATGATTTGTTTTAAAGGTGATGACATTAAACATATACAGTGTAACTCAACATTCTTTACTGTTACACACAGCTTGTATATATATTTTTTGAGAAATATAAAATCAAGTTCCTTATTTCATTTCAATATACAATAATTATTATAGTTCTAAGACAACTATAATATATGGAATCATATCTTTATATTTTTGAGTATTAAGACAAATAGTTCATTTTTCTTATCAAATCAATATGCCATCAACTTTTTAAAGGATTGGACAAAAGAGAAAATGGCTTCTTACTAATTTTTCATTCTAATATATGACTTATTTCCAGTTTTGTGCATTCCCTTCTAATTCTTATGCATAAACACAAACCCTTATATAATTGTGATCAAAGAACACGAATTTATAATGGTTTATAGCATCATGTTTTTCTTGCAATGAGTCTGAAATACTTTGGATATCATGAATCTGAAAATAGTAGAATCTTCTCAACTATGAACTCAATACTTAGTCAACAAAAATGAAAAAGATATTCTCTTTCCAATAGATTTATTAGTACTTTCAAAGAAAAAAAAGTAAGATACATATTAATTGACAGATGGAGATGATAAATATTTCAAATTAAAGCCTTTCTAGAACCTTCTCCAAAAACCACTCTCCTCCCTGTTTATGCATGTTTTAATCAGATACTGACACATATTATCTAAGCCTGGAAAACTATTTTCCTTAAGCTTATCACATCATACACTATTTATTCCAAAATTGAAATAAATTAAGATTCTAGAAAATTATCATATTCACCTAGCATGTGCATGTACACACACACACACACACACACACACACACACACACACATTTGAATGCTAGAAATTTAAATTACATCAAGAATATTTTTTAATACTAAGGGATTTTCTTATGGTCTGCCAGAGTTTATTGTTGTTGTTTTCAATATTATTATTTTATTTATGTCTTTATTTATCATAACAGTTTATTTTCACTGAGTCAGGAAAAAATCTTGTCTTGAGTAATTGTGATCAATAATGTTCTTTCTGAAATACTGGATGTTCTAGACTGACACAATACTGAGGTAGGAGTTTTCACATACATAGACAATGGAAAGAGATTGGTGTATGTTACACTGTTAGAGTTGAAGGGATGTAATACAGCCATGGAAGAGGATTAATTTCACTTCAAATCCTGAGGTTTGCTTAAGTCATTCTTCATTACTAAATGGAAAAGGAATAAAATCACTTGATATGGTAAAACCTACTCATGACAACTACTATTAACAATAAAGTACATCATATATAATCAGCCCTATCTAAAAACCAAACCAAAATTTAAAAAAACTCTGAAGGTTTTTATAAATCATATCCTCAGTACAAATCATAATCATCTATGCTTGAAATCTCATTTGTCTTTGATTTAAATAGATCATGGTGCTCATAGCCATGTTCGAGTGTCTTTGATTCAAATAGATAATGGTACTCATAGCCATGTTTGAGTGACTAATTGAAATCATTCATATGATCTGTAATTTGACAAATTGCGAATGTCTTTGCCATTCAAGTTCAAGAATTCAGGCGTACTACCTGTCTACCCTGACCATCAGTGACCATGAATAGTTTGGGACTGAGAAATGCTTACTCTTGTGTTAGGGAACCTGGGAGGCAGGCAGTTTTCCCACAATCTTGCCCCTAGGGATTTTTTTCCCCTCCACTCCCTCTTGACCTTCGTCTTTTTGACACTGACCTGGCTACATGATCCCGACTGTCCTGATTCTTGACTGGGACTCTGTTTAGTAGCTTCACTATTCTGACCTTGGTTTCAAGTCACTCAGTCACCTCTGTTCAGAGATGGATGCTACAACCTTCCCCCACTAGACAATTTCTTCTTTCAATTGACCATGAATCTATTTTCTTCATTGGATAATAAATGACTTAAATCCACTTGTATCCCAGAAGCTTATACCAATGATTCTCTCCTGCAGCTGAAAATAACTCTCTGGTTCACCATGATGAATCCATTAAGCAGGCATATTGCAGGTCACAAGTTTCTGAAAAAGTGAGTCCATGATGAAAATATAATTAGAACTGAATTGTTCAGGCTCCCAAACCATCCATAAATACAAAATAGCTGCTGTTCACAGCTCCCTGTCCTTTACCTTCTCATATTGAATTGATAGCTACTACATAGTCTGCAAAGGAAATGACTAATATTTGATAGCATTTATTCTTTTGAGCTTTGACCAAACAGACACCATAAAATTTCATCTTTGGGTTGGGCTTTCAAAGACTAATTTGATTCTTTGGTCTAGGTCCCCATGTGTCATCTCATGTCAAACTTGACTTGAGGGTTACTGAAATTCTCAAACTACAACTCTTCTGCCCTTCATTTTTTATTATGGAAATAGTGGCTGGCAGTAATGATATCAGCCCAGCTGGTACATGATTTACTTCCCTCCTCAGGACTTACTAATATGAATTCTACTGCATTTTTTTTGTTGCCACAATTTAATCATTGCTTGTATTTTTCTACTAAGTTCTCTGCTTCCTACATGCCATGTTTTTTCCTGACAAGACCAATTTATAATCATTTATTGTGTATGGTATTACTAGTAACAGGATAGAGAATCATCCAGTGATAAAAAGGAAAACAAAAGGCATGACTAAAACCTAAGAATGAATGAAACCACTATTATAGAGTATAATTGGACTCAGTTCATTCAGTCTGTATTATCAGATGGGTATGAGGAACACAGGGTAGAATTTTGTGGGAAATAATCAGATGAAAAACTAACACCACAAGGGTATAAGTGATAAGATGGAAACTGTGGAGTCTGGGTTTGGAGCGTAAACTTCAATTTAAATTGAGCCATGATGATTTTTGCAAGAAGAGCTGGTCTCTTGGAGCATAGTGTTGAAATAAGATTTTAGTCACTAAATAAAATAAGAAATGTCATGTGGAAGATTGACTGTGAAGACAGCCGCGGTTGTTCCTTTTTTTCTCTATCCATGCTTTTTTCAGTGTGACTCTAATTCTGCCATGAAGAAGTGATATCCTTTCTCCATCTCTTAGATATGGACTGGCCTTGAGGGATCCAACATGGCAGCGGGCGCAGAGAGATCAAGTCTCTGACCTCTTCAGCTGTGCGGGCATAGGGATTTGTAAACCGTCTAAATGCTGTTTGCTCAGGATCATTAGGTAGTGCTGAGCTGACGTGGATCTGGGGCGAACAGTCTGGGCCTCTCAGAACACACACCGAGCCTGAATCAGCTGAATTCAAGCTCCCGTTTGCCTGCTTCTTGCAGACAAACTGCTGTGACTCAGCACTAATCCATCCCGCTGAAACAACTGGTCGGCCCTTCTGATCCTACGGAGGTAAATGCCAACCAAGCCTTCATAGGCAGTGACCACAGGATTGAAACGGGGCTTGAGAGAGACGGTCAGGACTCACCCATTGCATTGGTCACCCGGCAAAGGGAAACAAACTGTCACCATTTGCAAGAGATACCACCATGGCAGAGAAGTGACGTCACCAGACTGCAGCGCAGATAATGTCATTGAAACCAGAGGCTACAGGAGTAAACAGTAACTCAGCAGTCAAACAGAACAAGAAGTAACATGAGCAGCATGAAAAATCAAGGAAGAAAAGGAGTACAAACAATGCAGGACAGCCTAAATATTCAGGAGGACCTACAGCCATCAGAAAAATGGTCATATAAAGAACTCAAGGAACACCTTAGACAGATGGAATGGAAATTTAAAGAGGATATGAGACAGCAAATTCAAACAGTGAAAGAGCACATTGAAAATGAATTACATAAACAGATAAAATAAGAAGTTAAGCATCTTTATTAGGAGATAGAGATTTTTAAAAAAAATCAAACAATAATTCTAGAAATGAAGGAAACTATAAACCAAATTAAAAACTCAAATGAGAGTATCACTAACAGAGTGGAGCAAGTAGAAGCCAGACCATCAGATAATGAAGACAAAATATATCATCTTGAAAAGAGTCTAGCAAACTCAGAAAGGCAGGTAAAAAATCACGAGAAAAACATCCAAGAGATATGGGACAACATAAAGAAAACAAACTTAAGAGTCATCGGGATAGAGGAAGGTATAGAGATTCAATCCAAGGGAATGAATAACCTGCTGAATGAAATAATTACAGAAAACTTTCCAGAAATAAAAAAGGAAACAGATATACAAATTGTAGATGCATACAGGACACCGAGCATACAAAATCACAGTAGACCAATGCCAAGACACATTGTTATGAAGATATCCAAAATACAGAACAAAGAGAAAATATTAAAAGCTACAAGAGAAAGGAGGCAGATTACATTCAGGGGTAAACCAATAAGGTTAACAACGGATTTTTTATCGCAGACGCTGAAAGCGAGAAGGTCCTGGAACAGTGTATTTCAAACACTGAAAGACAATGGATGCCAACCAAGAATTCTGTATCCAGCAAAATTAAGTTTCAGGTACGACAACGAAATAAAAATCTTTCATGATAAACAAAAGTTAAAAGAATTTGCAGCCAGAAAACCAGCATTGCAAAGCATCTTGAGCAAAACACTACACGAGGAAGAAATGAAAAACAATAACCAAAACCATCAGAGGGAAGTGCCTCGGTAAAGACAGAGGGCGGGGGGAAAGCTAATCATGGAGAAACAAACGAAATTTTTTAAAAAAAGAGGATAAATAATCAAACATGGCTGGAAGTACAAACCATATATCAATAGTAACTCTAAATGTTAATGGCTTAAACTCTCCAATAAAGCGACATAGGCTGGTATCATGGATAAAAATCCAACAATATGCTGCCTCCAGGAGACACATCTGATTGGAAAAGACATACACAAGCTGAAGGTGAAAGGATGGGAAAAAATATACCACGCACATGGTCCTCGTAAGCAAGCAGGAGTGGCCATCCTCATATCGAATAAAATCGACTTCAAGACTAAGTTAATCAAAATGGATAAGGAAGGACATTATATACTGTTAAAAGGAACCATTCACCAACAAGACATAACAATTATCAATATTTATGCACCAAATAATGGTCCTGCGACATTCATAAAAGAAATTCTCCTCAAGTTCAAGAATCAAATAGACCACAACACAATAATTATGGGTGACTTCAGCACACCTCTCTCACCATTGGACAGATCCTCCAAACAAAAGTTGAATAAAGAAACTATAGAACTCAATATCACAATCAATAACCTAGACTTAACTGACATATATAGAATATATCAACCATCATCAAGTGGATGTACTTTTTTCTCAGCAGCACATGGATCCTTTTCAAAAATAGACCATATATTATGCCATAAGGCAACCCTCAGTAAATATAAAGGGCTGGAGATAATACCATGCATTTTATCTGATCATAATGGAATGAAACTGGAAATCAATGATAAAAGAAGGAAGGAAAAATCCTACATCACATGGAAAATGAACAATATGTTATTGAATGATCAATGGGTTACAGAAGACATAAAGGAGGAAATCAAAAAATTCTTAGAGATAAATGAAAATACAGACACAACATATCAGAATCTATGGGACACAATGAAAGCAGTTTTAAGAGGGAAATTCATCACCTGGAGGTCATTCCTCAGAAAAAGAAAAAACCAACAAATAAATGAGCTCACACTTCATCTCAAAGCCCTAGAAAAGGAAGAGCAAAACAACAGCAAATGTAGCATAAGGCAAAAAATAATTAAAATCAGAGCAGAAATCAATGAAATTGAAACAAAAGAAACTATTGAAAAAATTAACAAAACTAAAAGTTGGTTCTTTGAAAAAAAAATAAGATCGACAGACCCTTAGCCATGCTAAGGAAGAGAAGAAGAGAGTGAACTCAAATTACTAACATATGGGATGAAAAAGGCAATATCACAACAGTTGCTACAGAAATACAGAAGACAATTAGAAATTATTTTGAAAACCTATATTCCAATAAAATAGAAGATAGTGAAGACATCGATAAATTTCTTAAGTCATATAATTTGCCCAGACTGAGTCTGGAGGATACACACAATTTGAACAGACCAATATCAATGGATGAAATTGAAGAAGCAATAAAAAGACTATCAACCAAGAAAAGCCCAGGACCGGATGGGTATACAGCGGAGTTTTACAAAACCTTTAAAGAAGAATTAACACCAATACTTTTCAAGTTATTTCAGGAAATAGAAAAAGAGGGAGTTCTTCCAAATTCATTCTATGAGGCCAACATACCCTGATTCCAAAACCAGACAAAGACACCTCAAAGAAAGAAAACTGCAGACCAATATCTCTAATGAACCTAGATGCAGAAATCCTCAAAAAAATTCTGGCGAATCGGATACAAAAACACACCAAAAAATTTGTGCACCATGATCAAGTAGGATTCATCCCTGGGATGCAAGGATGGTTCAATATACAGAAATCAATAAATGTTATTCACCACATCAATAGACTTAAAGATAAGAACCATATGATCATCTCGATAGATGCGGAAAAAGCATTCGACAAAGTACAGCATCCCTTTATGTTCAAAACATTAGAAAAACTAGGGATAACAGGAACTTACCTCGACATTGTAAAAGCTATATATGCTAAGCCTCAGGCTAGCATCATTCTTTATGGAGAAAAATAGAAGGCATTCCCTCTAAAATCTGGAACAAGACAGGGATGCCCTCTATCACCACTTCTATTCAATATAGTTCTCGAAACACTGGCCAGAGCAATTAGACAGACAAAACAAATTAACGGCATAAAAATAGGAAAAGAAGAACTTAAATTATCACTATTTGCAGAAGACATGATTCTATACCTAGAAGACCCAAAAGGGTCTACAAAGAAACTACTAGAACTAATAAATGAATTCAGCAAAGTGGCAGGATATAAAATCAACACGCATAAATCAAAGGCATTTCTGTATATCAGAGACAAAACTTCTGAAACAGAAATGAAGAAAAACACTCCATTCACAATATCCTCAAAAAAACCTAAAATACTTAGGAATCAACCTAACAAAAGACGTGAAAGATTTATACAATGAAAACTACAGAACCCTAACGAGAGAAGTAGAAGAAGATCTTAGAAGATGGAAAAATATACCCTGTTCATGGATAGGCAGAACTAACATCATCAAAATGGCGATATTACCAAAAGTTCTCTATAGGTTTAATGCAATGCCAATCAAAATCCCAATGGCATTTCTTGTAGAAATAGAAAAAGCAATCATGAAATTCATATGGAAAAGTAAAAGACCCAGAATAGCAAAAGCAATTCTAAGCAGGAAGTGTGAATCAGGCAGTATAGCGATATCAGATTTCAAACTATATTACAGAGCAATGGTAACAAAAACTGCATGGTACTGGTACCAAAATAGGCGGGTGGACCAATGGTACAGAATAGAGGACACAGAGACTAATCCACAAAGTTACAACTATCTTATATTTGATAAAGGGGCTAAAAGCATGCAATGGAGGAAGGATAGCATCTTCAACAAATGGTGCTCGAAAACTGGAAATCCATATGCAACAAAATGAAACTGAATCCCCTCCTC
Source organism: Ictidomys tridecemlineatus (assembly GCF_052094955.1). NCBI lineage: Eukaryota > Metazoa > Chordata > Mammalia > Rodentia > Sciuridae > Ictidomys > Ictidomys tridecemlineatus. The sequence goes on along the minus strand of NC_135492.1, from coordinate 43,929,677 downwards.
TCTCCATGCACAAAAGTTAACTCAAAATGGATCAAGGAGCTTGATATCAAATCAGAGACTCTACGTCTGATAGAAGAAAAAGTTGGCTCTGATCTACATATTGTGGGGTCGGGCTCCAAATTCCTTAATAGGACACCCATAGCTCAAGAGTTAATAACAAGAATCAACAAATGGGACTTACTTAAACTAAAAAGTTTTTTCTCAGCAAGAGAAACAATAAGAGAGGTAAATAGGGAGCCTACATCATGGAAACAAATTTTTACTCAAATTAGACAATAAGATAACAAATAACCCAATCAATAAATGGGCCAAGGACTTGAACAGACACTTCTCAGAGGAGGATATACAATCAATCAACAAGTACATGAAAAAATCCTCACTATTTCTAGAAGTCAGAGAAATGCAAATCAAAACCACCCTAAGATACCATCTCACTCCAGTAAGATTGGCAGCCACTATGAAGTCAAACAACAAGTGCTGGCGAGGATGTGGGGAAAAGGGTACACTTGTACATTGCTGGTGGGACTGCAAATTGGTGCGGCCAATTTGGAAAGCAGTATGGAGATTCCTGGGAAAGCTGGGAATGGAACCACCATTTGACCCAGCTATTGCCCTTCTCGGACTATTCCCTGAAGACTTTAAAAGAGCGTACTACAGGGATACTGCCACATCGATGTTTGTAGCAGCACAATTCACAATAGCTAGACTGTGGAACCAACCCAGATGCCCTTCAATAGATGAATGGATAAAAAAAATGACGCATTTATTCACCACGGAGTTTTACGCAGCACTAAAAAATGACAAAATCATGGAATTTGCAGGGAAATGGATGGCACTAGAGCAGATTATGCTAAGTGAAGCTAGTCAATCCCTAAAAAACAAATGCCAAATGTCTTCTTTGATATAATGAGAGCAACTAAGAACAGAGCAGGGAGGAAGAGCAGGAGATAAAGATTACCATTAAACAGAGACATGAGGAGGGAGGGAAAGGGAGAGAAAAGGGAAATTGCATCGAAATGGAGGGAGACCCACATTGTTATACAAAATTACATATAAGAGGTTGTGAGGGGAATGGGAAAATAAACAAGGAGAGAAATGAATTACAGTAGATGATGTAGAGAGAGAAGATGGGAGGGGAGGGGAGAGGGGTGATAGTAGAGGATAGGAAAGGTAGCAGAATACAACAGTTACTAATATGGCATTATGTAAAAATGTGGATGTGTAACCGATGTGATTCTGCAATCTGTATTTGGGGTAAAAATGGGAGTTTATAACCCTCTTGAATCTAACGTATGAAATATGATATGTCAAGAGCATTGTAATGTTTTGAACAACCAATAAAAAAAGTAAAATAAAAATTAAACCATATAAATTTTAAAAAAATGATTTGTCTTCCCCCATTTAACCTGGTTGCAAAATAGTCAAACAAAATAACAATATAAAATAAAAAAAAGACAAAGATGACACTGGCAAACAAGAATTAAGATTCAAAAAAACAAAAAAGATATGGACTGGCCTTGTAACTTGCTTTGTTGAATAGAATATGGTTGATGTGACAATGGGCCTCTTCCCAGTCTGAATATCAGAAGACCTTGCATGCCTCCTTTTCCACTCTTGAAACTCAGCCTGATATCAGGTGAACAAACCCAGCCTAACTTTCTGGGGGTGAGACACCAGGTAGAAAGGGTAGTTGCATTTATTGAAGCCCTTCAGTCCACTCGTTACTGATCTAGAAGTTGATCCACATACGCATGAGTAAATATAACCTACAACAGTAGGACAACATAACCCAAATTGCCAATCTGCAGAATCATATCCTTAATAAATGACACTGGCCTCAGCCACTAGTGTGTAGAAAGTTGAATTATGCCTCAGTAGCTAAATGTACACTCCCATGTACTGAAATAGTAGGTTGAAACATAGATTCTGTGCTAAATGACAAGATCCTAATCTCTGGATGAAGAATCCTTTCAGTATCTTCTATGACACCAAACTAATATGTACCAATCAAGATATTACTCCAGGAGTTCATTTGTTTTTCTAGAGTATCAGACTAATCCCAGCATTTAGAATGGGCTAAATCATCATAGACTTTCGAGTGTGGAAGAAATCAGTAAGATTTTTAATGGAAGAAATATTTGAAGAAACCAAGTCAATTATACTACCTTCACTATGTAGTAATGAGGGAAGATGATCCATAAGATGCTAAATGATAGAACCCTTTTCTTCAAAAATACTAATTAAAGATTGAGTATTGTAGTAAATGTAAAGGTTAAAAGTGTTGGTGAGGTTGTGGACAAATCAGAACTCCTTAACAGAATGGTGCAGCTGCTATGAAGAATTGTATGGATCTAGAAGTTGATCCATATACACATGAGTAAATATAACCTACACCAGAAGGACAACATAACCCAAATTGCCAATCTGCAGAATCATATCCTTACTAAATGACACTGGCTGAGGCCAGTGTCATTTAGTAAGCATATTTATATTCCTCAAAATATCAACAATAGTACTGCTATAAAATCACTTCTGGATACATATTTAAAAAATCATTGCCTAGAATAGATATCTTTATTCCTCATATCCACTGCAGTATTACACAATAGACAAAATATGGAAACAACTAGAATATACATTAATGGATGAATGAATAATGAATATGTATTTCATACTTGCAATTGAATATAATCCAGCCTTTAAAAAAACGATGTAGTAATGAGGGAGCCTGCCATATACAACATGGATCAACCAGGAGGACTCTATGCTCAGGGAAGTAAGCCAGGCACAGAAATAAATACTACATGATTTTACTTATATGAGGAATATAAAATAGTAGATACATAGAGTAGAATGGTGTGTTGCCAGGGATGAAGGGAGGAGAAATAAAAAGATGCTGTTCAATAGGTAACAGGGTTTTAATCATGCAGACAGCTAAACTGTAGTGATCTGCTATATCTTGTGCTAGTAGTTAACAAAGCTACATTTTGTATTTAAACATTTTTCAAGAGAATGGATTGCATGTAAGGTGTTACCACAGTTGAAAAATTGTAAAACATGATCAATATGAACACATGATTTTCAGTTATTTTTTTCCCACAGTGGCAAAGATAAATGAGATTTAACAATTGGATCTACTTCACCATAAAATTTCAGAAGAGAAAGAATTATGAAAGAGATTATGTATCACAAATCTGTCTTTTATAAATGTTAAGAAGGGTTCTAGTAAGGTCCTATGTAAAAAATGCAGATCTTGTTCTAACATTCCTTTGTTTCTTCTCATTTGTTGCTTTACATGTGTAATCTAATGAGTTCTTTCGAAATTTAAATTAATAGGAAATATTTAATGCAGGCCAAAATAATATGGGCTTAATTTTGCAAAAACTATTTATCTTAAAATTTCTTCCCATTCTTCCTAAGGCACTATAATTATTGCTATTCTAGTAGCATATTTCATTGCTAAGACCCATCCCCCGCCATGATATTTTCATGAAACTCATGATCTGTTTTCTACTAATTGGTAAGAAAGCCACAACTTATATTAGTCTTGGGAAGAAAGAACTAGGAAGAAAAATCATCAGAAGTTTTATTTTCAACCTAAAGAAATGTTGATGGTTAACTTAATGGAAAAAATGTATAATGTTCCTGCAGATCATGAAAAATTTAGACCCTAGCACTGGGTCCCAGGCCCCAAAAGAATGAAGCAGTATAAGACTTGCTCTATGCTCTCTGGTTCCTTGTCAGTTGATTAGTTATGGAAGAAAGACTTGAGCCCAAGGGAAAACAGGAATGGGATATAAACAGCTTTATACAAGAGACAGTTTAAAGTGTTTTGTACAACAAAAAGCAGAAAGACTTCAGAAAACATGAAATTGATAACATTGAGAGTGATTTCAGAAAAAAGTGAGATTTGAGCTCTAAGGATGAATAGGAATTAGAAAGTAAGAACCAGAATCCTTTCCAGGATAAGGGGGAAAAATGCATGCAAAAGTTTGGTCTGTTACTATTAAATATTCAGAGAGACAGTAGGGAGACATACTTGATTTGAAATTGGATGCATTTGAAATTAGCAATAACAGGCAAAATTGTGGGACTATTTCTATGCCAGCATTAAAACATTTTTGCATAAACAAACTTAACCTGACCAAATAGGCTCTATATATTAAAATAATGTAGTTATTATAACTAAATAATGTCCCATCACCTCTAAAAGATCACATTTCCTGGTATTTCATCCACTAACTGTGAAAGATGGTGGTAGTTTTTCACTACCCTTATTGAACCTAATTAGCCTACTATACTATTCTGGTTTGGGTCTTGATGGTCCCCCAATGACCTATGTATTAAAGCCTCCATCTTTTTCCAGAGTGGCACTTTTTGGAGGTGGTGGAAACCTTAAGAGGTGAGGTCTAGTGGGAGGTCTTTATATCATTGGTGGTACTCTGGCACATGTTCCTCACTGTGGTGTGTTGTCTTACCACAGGCCCAAAAGCAATAGGGCCAACAGATTATAGACTTAAACCTTGAAAACAATGAATCAAAATAATTATTTTTGTATAAATTGATCATCTTAAGTATTTTGTTATAGTAATAGAAAGCTGACTAACATACTAACCCAGTCAGAAAGCTGTGACTCCAAAGGTAATTAGCATATATCTTTAGTCTAGCCATAGTTACTCCCACATAGACCATGATACTTTCCATGAAAAAGAGAAACCCCTTGTTACTAAAAGGCCCTTAGTAAAAATCCTTTTAAGTTGGCTAAATCCATATCCTTGACAGCCTAGGAAAGCAGAAATCTTATTGTAAACTTTCTAAATATTTCATTGGCATTTTCATATATTTCACTGAACAGGTCAATTTTTTTCTTTAAACTTTGGTAGCTAGTGTTGCTTGTAGTAAAAAGGATGCAGGAATGACATTTATTATTGTCTCTGAGTTGTCCAGGTACTTAATACATTCCAACACAGATAGTAAGAACTCATCTGATCCTTGTCTAATTAAATATGTACAGTGAATATGGAATGCTGAAATAGAAGAAAAATAAAATTCTACACTTTTCCTAATGAGCTTGGAATATAATATTGTATACTGGAGAATCAGTATATGCTTATCTGAGGTTAGTACTTATCATTAGGTTAGTACTAAAAAAATTACCTATCATTAAGTTAGTACTTAAAAAATTACCTGTCTTATTGCAAATATTTATTCTCTAAAAATATTTGTTTTACCAGGTGTAGTGCAGCACACCTGTAATCCCAGTGGCTGGGGAGGCTGAAGCAGAAGGATCACAAGTTTGAGGGCAGCCTCAGCAACTTAGCAAGGCCCTAAGCAACTTAGTGAGACCCTGTCTCTAAATTAAGAAAAGGGGCAGGGGTCACTGTTGAGGATGTGGCTCAGTAGTTAAGGTTCAATCTCTGGCACAAAAAAAAAATTGCCTTAATTTTTGCAGATTTTCTGCATTAATTCATAAAATCCTAAGAGAAATTTACTATAGAAATGCAGCATTCATTGTAGTAAAGCAAAGAAGTCCAGCATTTTGTTTATTGTTGGCTGTCTCCTAACAGTCTTCACTCTGTGCTATGTACTTCTTACTGCCCTCTTAAGGCTCATGATTCAAATATTCTGATGATTTAATGGCTCCAAAGTTCTGAGACTGTTGTTCAGGGGCAACAGTCTAAATGGGGACATTTAGTCACATTATGTCCCACAAACCATAGGCCCCAGTCTACAGCAAGCAACAGCAGAAATCCAGATTCAGTATGCAGGTGGCTGTTAATATCGACTTCTGAACTGAATTGAGTATTCAAATGATAGAAATAAGGCTTTCCTCAAAAGCCCTGTGTGGCTACTGCACCGAAGATGTAATTATCACAACTGCTTACTTCCTGTTGGACTTTCTGAAGGCCATATTACAACTATGTCACCCCTGGTATCTGCATGGAATTGGTTCCAGGACCCAAAGTGGATACCAAAATCTGAGGAGGCTCAAATCCCTTATGAAGTAATTTCACATATAATCTATGTTAATCTTCCTTCTACATATTCAGTAGGGATGCAATTTTTCCCCATTTTTCTGTGTTTGGTGGAACCTGCAAGTTTAGCACCTGAAACATGGAAGGCTGATTGATCTTATAGTGTGGCGGGTGGTAAGATAAAGATGGTGTCTCAACAGACTGTCCAAAATATATCAGTTTTTTTATGTTGGGTGAGATGTTTTGTTTTTTGTGGGCGAGGGTACCAGGGATTGAACTCAGGGGCACTCAACCACTGAGCCATGTCCCCAGTCCTTTTTGTGTAAATATAGAGACAAAGTCTCACTGAGTGGCTTAGCAACTCTCTGTTTCTGAAGCTGGCTTTGAACTCTTGATCCTCGTGCCTCAGCCTCCTGAGCCACTGGGATTAGGTGTGCGCCAGCTGAGGACAGGTGAGTTATTTAAACTGTCAGTTTCTTCAACTCTGTAATGGTATCATTAATAATACAAATAAATAAATAATATGAATAAGGAGGATATTGTAAAGACTCAATAAAGTGTTTGGTATACATTCAGCACTCAATACATGCCAGTCAGTGCTGTTTTTATAATATAATCCTAACTAGAATTAATGTCAAAGAGAAACAAGTTTAAATCCTGCTGCTACTTTTGAACTTTATTTCCAACATTTTTGCACTGATCAGGAAAGGAAAAGGTCCTCAGCATCTGTTCAGGTTGGTCACTGCCTGGGTTGTACAGAGTATGTAATAGTTTAAATATCATGCCAGGCTATTAATAGCAAATTTTTTGTTGCTCTTATCTATGGTTAGAAACTGAGGCATTCAAGACATTTTAAAGAAAGAAAAATATATCATGAAGTTCACTTAGATGGAAATGTTCAAACAAAGGTGGCAATTACAGAAACCAGATATTTCCTATACTCTTTATGCTGAGCTCACAGGGATCCTTTCCAGGGAGTTTCTATACCTTCACTATACACTACATACTTAGCACACCCACTCCAAGATTTTTTATTCTTATCTTTTCCTTATTTTTTGGCCAGGATAATTTTCTGTTCTCTTTTCTTCCTTTATATTCTTTCATTACTGTTAATTGTGTTAATTTCTCTGTGTCTTCATTCATGTTCCAGAGATGATGCTCAAATCAGCCAGTCTCATTTTTTTTTAAGATGCTGTTGGTCTGTAGAGAGCTTGTCTTTTGTTAAATGTTCACTTTAGCTCTGTAGCTAACACCAAGAAATGGCTGCATTACAAGGTATAAAACATACCCCACCACAAGTCACAAGGAGGAGGGGCAGACCATTTTCCCTTAAGATGTGTGTGGCAAGGTCAAAAATAATGACCTCTCTAGGTAAGTGATCAAGTCCAAGTGTGCCTTGACCCACTTTTGTTTCTTCAACATTTCAGTAGCTTACTTATTGAACAAATTCTGATGGAGAGTTTTATGGCTGATTATTGCTGAGGCTTGGATATTGGAATGCAGAAAATGAATTGGGTGCTGTATAAATGGTACAGTTCAAGGAAACATCAATTTTGGCTGCTTCATTTAAATCACTTATATTTAATTAAAATAAAGCATTGATCTAAGAGTGTGTAGAAGATCACAGACCAAACACATAAAGAAATATTTGGATATACAGTTAGATGCCACCATTCTGACTGCATGCACGTGTAATTCCTGATAATCAAAGAACAGATCCACCCAACCAGAATGATTTAGCTATAGTTTTTTTAGCCTATGAAGAAGATGATTTTTCTTTGGCCATAGAAAAGAAATGCTGCTACAGTCATTCTAAAAAACATTAAAAAATTAATAGTTTAAAATACATAATAATGGTCACTAACAAGAAATATTTAAAACACAGAAGGTTTGACAATCAATTTTTCCATTGTAGTTCCTTGGGCAAGGCATACCAGTTTGTTCATAGTTCATCTCTTTATCTCTCTAAGCTTTAAATAAACTAGAATTACCAAAAGTAATGCTGGGGAGCCCTCCAAATACTGAACTTCCCTGTTTGACTTCCCAGATTTCATCAATGCACCAAGTCAGCCTCATGCTGTAAAGTTAATAAATGCATAACTCCACATTTTTCAAATTGGCAAAATTATCAACATGTAGATTTTTTTGAATGTTTTAAAAACAATAAAGGTTAATGCCTCCAAAAAGAATAGGAAAAAGAAAGGTTTCCATTAACTATGTCAGATTGCCTAGGTCTTGGACACCATTGGTATTGCTATGATGACTTTTATGACATAAGAAGTCATATAAGATATGATTTAATTTTCTATTATTTTAATCATAGAACTCCATTATGTCAGCATTTAAAATTAGCTTCTCTAGTGTACAGAACTAATCTGAGTTGTATCAGACTCCACAAACTTTGAGAACCATTTACTTCTTTAGATCACAGATGATTGTAAGTCACATTCATTTATTAGTAGTATCTGGGTTCCATGCAGTTATCAAAAAAAGCAAGATTTTTTTTAAATACTAAATTTTTTAAATTTAGTATTTATTTAAATTTTTTTAAATACTTGTTAGTTTTGAGAAAAAAAATTAAAATTAAAACCAAAGTAACTTCAAACTGTCATTTTTATGTCATAAAAATAATATTTTATACACATAATAAATCACTTGCCTTGGGCTGGGGATGTGGCTCAAGCAGTAATGTGCTCGCCTGGCATGCGTGCGGCCCAGGTTGGATCATCAGCACCACATACAAACAAAGATGTTGTGTCCACCGAAAACTAAAAGATAAATATTAAAAAAATTCTCTCTCTCTCTCTCTCCCCTCTCTCTCTTTAAAAAAAATAAAATTAAAATTAAAAAAAATAAATCACTTGCCTTATTCATATGGGCTTAGAATTTTATTTTATTTGAATTTTTGGAAATGTTATTTAAACGTCTTGTTCCCTAAACAAAAAATAATACATAAATTATTCTTAGTTTATACATCTACTGAATAAAATATGAGATATTTAAGTGATTTTAAAATACTTTAAAATACTTTGAGAAAAGAAAATGCAGGGCTTGTGCCTTGAGGATTGCCCAAGATCAGTGTATGATGATAGTATCACGGAGCAGCCTGTGCAGAGTTTCGTGGAGTTAGCAAGGATTGGAAGTATAGCCAACATGGTTTTCTCAAACGATCTGTTTGAGATCAGAATTGAAGTGAAGGACTATAAATGGTTTTAAAAAAGAAAAAAAAAGTGAAGATTCTAAGTGTCTGTGTAGCAAATTTAGCATAACTTTTTGATGGCTTGTATAGTGTGCCAAAATACCGATAAAGATTAAGATATTTCCAAGATTCCAGCTTTGGAGGAGCTCAAGTAATATCCTTTAAGCATTTAATCCTACGTGTGTGTGTGTGTATGTGTGTATGTGTGTGTTACAAGACATGACAAATGATAAAAAATACCACTCTAGACAAATGCATACTTTGTTCTATCTAGAATCTAGTGATTGGGGATCAAAGGAGAAGACAAAACCTTGAGGGTATGTGAAGTATAACATGCACTGTGAAGGAGTGAGTCACAGTACATCAGAGCAGTCACACTTTTATGTGATCCCTTCCCTACAGTACAGGCAGAACCCATGCATTGCTTCAACCCACAGAATAGGGTAACCATCATGAGATGTCACTCTGTTGAGATGTATGTAGTGTAAGTACTGATGCAGCAGGTGGAGATTTAAATTCAGTTGATAGACAGCCTCTGCATGCTTCTGAATGTAGGTTCTATTGGGATGTCTTCCTCAAGACCTCAGTTTCATGACAATGAGAGACTTACTTTTGATGATAACTTTGTCCTTAATCAGCTTCTTCAACTATGCCAGAAATGGAGCAGCACCTTCTTCATTGGCTAATGCAGCCTAGTGATTTTTATTTTTCAGTCCAAACCTTTTCCTAAATCTGTGTAACCATGCTCTACCTACAGTAAAGGGCTTAGCATCAACTGATTTCATAGTATCCCTTGCTGAAGTCTTCCTATGTTTCTACAGTTGTTGTGTGTGTGTACTCTATTCCAGAGCCAGATCAGGAAATTAATGGGAAACTGAAGTTGCCAGAGCTTAAGGAATTTGCCCAAAATTGCAGAGAAGTATAGAAGAATATAGGAATTGCTGGGGGAATGGCGGGGGTGTTGCTGGAGATTGAACCCAGGGTACTCAACCACTGAGCCACATCCACAGTCCTTTTTAATATTTTATTTAGAGAAAGGGTTTTGCCAAGTTGCTTAGGGCCTCACTAAATTGCTGAGGCTGGCCTCGAACTTGCAATCCTCCTGTCTCAACCTCCTGAGTAACTGGGATTACAAGCATATGTTCCCATGCGCAGCTAGAATATGGGAATTCAAAAGGGAAAAATGGAGCCATGTTTATGTGAGATCTCAGCCAGAAGGGTCTCTGAGTAATTAATCTATATCTTTTGATAAATCTTGTTTTATTTTCTTTGTACCCTAGTTTAAACTCTTTGTAAAACAAGCCTGAAAGCACTATTCTTCTAATGTCCAAGATGCATTTGAATAATTTAGGAGTAAATAATTGGGATGGTCAATATGAAATACGTAGAGTTTTCTAAAACAAACAAATATGTAGAGTTTTATACTGAGTCTCTCAGTGTAGAAAAGAACAATAAAAGTTGAAAAAAGAAAGAGATTGTTCCTAAAGAAAAATAGAACCAGAAGCCTAATCACCAGTTTGTTCTAGTGTTAAGTTCATAAAATACTAAGAACTTTGAACTTTGGTCTTACTAAATCTGCAGTTGTTAAGTCATGCTTTCCTGTGAATTCTTAGAAACCTCTGTAGCTTTGTTCAAATATAAATTTTGAATCCCCCTCCCCACCACACACACTAGTGCTAGAACTGGAAAGAAGGAAAGACCATTTGTTCAGTTCACTGTTTTACAAATGAAGCATTAGCAATCCAATATAATTAGATCCTGTTCGAAGAGGTTGCTCTTTGTGCCTTATCCTCCTATCCTCCATCCTATTTTTCTCCTGGGTGCTTCCCTCTCCAGATTTGAGTTGCCTGTGGCTGCTGGGCAACTACATTTCTCTTGGGAATTCCGTCCTCTGGGTCCTGGAATCCACCTGCTGCAGAGTTCCTGGGAGTTTATTTCTTTCTATTCCCAATCTCTTCCTTTGGCAGAAGTTCTTAGTCAATGAATAACTGAGGGCAAACACCTTGCTTGAAGTTGGACATCTCTGAGGTTAATATATGCTCTTAAGCTGTCCTGCAGGAACAGTTAGATTCTGGAGAGACATTTGCAGAAATCATACCCTCCTTGGGTTCCCCTGTTTCCTGCCCTGCCTCCCTATCTCTTTACTAGTCCTCCTTGGGAGCACTCCTATAATAAATGGCTTGCATCCAAATCCTAATCTCAAATTTTACTTCTAAGGCACCAACCTAAGACAAACAGCTTCTTTCCTACCAATGAAATATAAATTTGGCCATTAATTCAAAACTGCCAAAGTAATAGGTACAAAGATATTTTAAAATATATAATTACCTTGTATTTTTTCATTTTAATGATATTTTTCTGGATAATAAACATAGCCTATATTGATGGATTTATTTATTTGTTTCTTTCTTTCTTTATTGGTACTGGGAACCCAGGGGCACTTTACCACTGAACCATATCCCCAGCCCCTTTTATTTTTTATTATGAGACAGGATCTCACTAAGTTGCTTAGGGCCTTGTCCTTGCTAAATTCCTGAGGCTGGCTTTGAACTTGAGATCCTTCTGTCTCAGCTTCCTGAATCACCGGGATTATAGCATGTGCCACCACACCCTGATTTAGAAGATGAACAAATGAAATGAACTACATAAAGCCACTAATTGTATTTTGGTAAAAATTTCTCTAAAATTACCCCTTCTCTTACTCCTAACCAAGACCAATTCTTTTTATATAAACTAATTTTTACTAATTAAAATCGATTGAATTAACAAACAGAATTATATCCTGCTGTTGAAAAAAGATGGTTTACTTTTAAAATATCTTAAATAGTAACCACTTCTATATTTTAAATTATTTTTAATGTAAACAAAGGAAATAAGAAATTAAGATTAAAGTAGAAATTTCTCCTTTCCATTTTTGTTCTCCCAATAAAACCACTGCTAAAAACTTGGTGTAGATCATTCAAGGTTTTATATACACATACACACATACACATACAAACACTCATAAATATGTACATATATAATGTAGTTTCATACTCTCATTTTTAATGAAACTTGTTTATACTACACATATCTTTCTCTAGCTAACATCTTTTAATCTAGGAATATGCTACTAAACTCCACACAAGAGTATGGAGGTATATCTCAATTTTCACAAGTAATAGGTGAATGTTATTTTTTTCCTGTTAAACAATTCCTCACCTCATGTTCTTCTGCATCTCTGTATGCATGGAAAGTGGTATTTCTTTTATATGCTAAAATCCTAGAAATTACTAAGAAATGTTTAAATCAATACATAATCCATTACATTTAGAAGAATTTAGCTTCAGATAAACACAAATTCCTAGTTTCTCACAAATACCTCCTCCCAAATATCTCAGCTTGTCTCTCAAAATATTGTCTTAGTATAACCAGGTATGTAGCTTTTATGCATTCTTGATTAAGCCCTTGATAGTTACTACCAAATTGCCCTATATTAGGGATACAGAATAGATTAAAGATCCTTGTCTTATGCCCCAAATACTTCCTTCAGTCAGCAGAGCTGATGTGAGCTAAGGACCCTCCTTTCAACCTGACCATTGCTGTTATCAGAGAAACTCACTTCCCCAAAGTATAAACAAGATCCTGTTTTTCAAAAGATTGCCCAACCATCTGGAAGAGCAAGGAGCATGCACAGAGACCTACCCCCCCAGTTTGACCTATAGTAACCTGAGAAAGGAAATCTCCTGTTTAAGACCTCATAAATATTACTTGCATCTCATGCATCTGACTTAAAACCTTGGAATGAGCCTTTGGTGTATGCAATAAACATTATGGGCAAGGCAGGAGAATCTGTCAATCACCTCTCACTTATCATAAACCACTCCTAGCTAAAATCTTGCCAAAGTCAAAGAAAGAACTCAAGAACACTTATAGACCCAGACCCCACTCTGCTGAGACAGAAGGCTTTGTACTGTCTCAGCTGCACCCTTTCAGCCCAGTAAATTCTCTCAGCTGCTTCTCTTTGTAGTGGTAAATTCTTCTCACTGCCTGTGCACTGGCCATCACACAGGAAATTCAACCTCCCTGACCTCAGCTTCAATGTAACTATGTTCATGTGAACAAGGATGCATCCTCCAAGGCAGCTCCCTCCAGATGAATAAATGGGTGGCCAGATGAGAATCCCTCCAGGATTCTCTAAACTATGAAAGGTACTTCCCTAACTGGGTCACCTGCTTAGATTCTTTTCATATGTTTCTCTTTTTTTACCCTCTCTCCTTTGTACTACCTTAACAGGCAGTTAAAATTACCTTGTATCTTTTTTTTTTCCCCTTACACCTCCTTCTACTTCAATTCAACCATGTTTAATGGGGGACAGAAATACCTTGTGGCACATTTTCCAGAATGGATTCCCTGGAGAAAACCATTGAATGCCAAGTCAATTGTGCAGCTCCGAAACTTTGATCTCTTCTACAGATTGGTACCCTTTTAAAATGGGTCCAGCTGTGAAGTTAAAAGGAGAGAATAATTTAGCAAATTTCCTATTAGATCAAAGGTTTGGTGTTTGTGGCTTTATCCTATTGAATTACAAATGTCTGTATAGGGTATCTTCTTCATGGTGGTTTTGTTTGTTTGTTTGTTTTTGCAGTAAATTCTGCCAGACAGGAGTAGGATGAAAACCATGTAAAATGTGTTTAGAAAAAAAAAGAGGAGAATTTTTTTTTTTTTTTGTACTAAGGATTGAACCCAGGGGTTCTCTACCACTGAGACAGGTTCCCCAGATCTTTTTTTTTTTTTTTTTTTTGAGACAGGGTCTCAGTAAGTGATTTAGAGCCTTGCTAATTTTCTGAGGCTGGCCTTGAACTTGAAATCCTCCTGCCTCAGCATGCCAAGTCGCTGGGATTATAGGCATGCACTACCATGCCTGGCTGCTTCTCCCTTTTTGCATTCCATTTCAGAAACAATTTTTAGCCACCAAGAAAGACAGTAATTGTCCACTTAAGATCAATTCACATTTCTACTGTGAGTGGAGGTTAAGGAGTAGCAAGGAAAAAAGAAGTAATTTTCTTGGAAATTATGGAACAACAGACATTATGCTTACAAATTCCCATATTTTAATTTAGTTGATCTTCACAAGAAAGCTGAAGCACTTCACAGATGAGGAGACTGAGGCTCGGGAGAGTCTGGAAGTTGTTCCAGGTCATGAACTAGCAAGCAGCAAAGACAGAGTCAAAATGCTGCCATGATGAAGTACAGAGCTATTTCTTCTTCTGAAGGAACTTTATACCATCAAGAAAATGGATTTTGAAAAAAAAAAAATGGAAAGATTCTTGCTTGTGAAAAGGTGATGTGCATAGTAAGAGATGTGTGCAGGATAAATGTCATGATGCTCCGTGTTTCAATATCATCATGCTTCTGACAATTTTCATTCCTGTGAGCTTTGCACAGTCAACTAATGTTCTGTGTAACAGAAAGTCACACTGTGTTTTACAGGAATAAATTTCTGTTGGTCTCTCTCTCTCTCTCTCTCTCTCTCTCTCTCTCTCTCTCTCTCTCTCATACTGGGGATTGAACTCAGGGGTACTTAATCACTGAGCCACCTCCTCCAATCCTTTTATTTTTTAATTTGAGGCAGGATCTCACCAAGTTGCTTAGGGCCTCACTAAGTTTCTGAGGCTGGCCTCAAACTTGTGATCTTCCCACCTCAGCTTCTGGAGCTGCTGGATGACAGGTGTGTGCCACTAAGCCTGCCTTTCTGCTGGTTTCTTAACTATATTTTACTTTGCCCAGATACCATGACCCCTCCTAATCTTCCCATCATAGATTTGCAATGACCTTATTAAAATTTCATAATATCTGTGTTCTCATTTTTTTAAAAAAAGCTTAACATTGGACAAGATCTTGGTTATTTCTAGGAAAAAAAAATGTGACTTTTTTTTTTTAGGAATATCTAGATAGACTTAGGGATGATGTATTACATGTTCAGCCTCCTTTAATATTCAACTTTAACTTTCCCTTGAGATTTAATTCTCTCATCATTGCCAAATACTTTGGGTGACTAGAACTAGGCAATTTTTATGTTCATTTCCCACTTTATATCAATTCTCCTGACCTTATGTATCATGCTTCATGTTTTTATTATACCTTATCAGTCCTGATCTTATCTTACAATGCTTCATTTTCTCCTGTAACTAAGATTTACTGTGCCCAGTGGTTCTCAAGTTTTAAAACCTATTTAATTTTAATTTTGTGCCATGTTTTCTTTTTAAAATAAGAACCATAATATATTTTTAGCTTTGACTTGCCTCAAATTCAAGTTTGTCATTAATTTCCTTTTAAATCTGGGTCTGGCTTATCTGACACCAGGTAAATGGTTGCTTGAACAGTGAATTAGAATATTTTATTTGTGTCCTAAAAGCAAAATCTCTGTTGTCAAAGGGAAAGATAAATTTCAGGTGCCAGTTCCATAATAGTTTGATTTTGGCTGGGGTCACTTTTCTCAAATTTACTAGAAATTTGATTTTTAAAAAATTTTTACTAGTGTTTTTGTTTATTTGTTTGGAGGATTTTTTTTTTTTTTTTTTTTGTAGGACAAGCTTTCTCCCTGGCCTCTCATCTCCTCAGAACAGTGGCTGCTAACATGCATAGGCTACCAAAATGGGACTGTTTACAGATTTAATAGATGTATTTGTAGATATATTTTTAAGTCTCTTGTGGATATGATTGCCAGGGAAGATGCTGCTTTTTAATTACCATAGAGAGTCATATGAGTCATCTACTTTATAAACAGCAATGGATTTTACAAATAGATCTGGGGGAGATGTGCTTGATAAGCCTTTTCTTCTTTGACTTCAAATCCCTCTTTCTAGGAATTTAACGAAAGGGAATGATTACAGACACACTTAAAGGTGTATTAAAAAGGACATATATTGTGTTTTTATTTATATAGCAGACAAATTGGAAACAATCAAAATATCCAGAACAGGAATCTTATAAAATATAGATTTTCAATACTAAGCTCTTTAGTCCTGAAAAATTAAGATTTTGATTAGAAGAAATTATGTGTAAATCACTATTTTAGTCTCATTCATTAAACAACTAAGTTCCTGGTTTATGGATTTAGGATTCTTTTTTTTTTTTTAGATTGTTTTTAGTTTTAGTTGGACACAATACTTTTATTTTATTTTATTTATTTTTATATGGTGCTGAGGATCGAACCCAGGGCCTTGCATGTGTTAGGCAGTGTTGGACCGCCCACCGACAGAGGTTGGGGAGAATCACGAGACCAGCTAGTGAGTGTCTCCGGGCTGAGTGAGAGGGTGAGTGTCCAGACCCGGCCCGCCACCCTGCCTGGCGAAAATCACACCGAGTAGGGAGTTGAGTCAACCGAGATGGCGCAGCAACTCAGTTTGAGGAGGGAGAGGACTTATATAGAGAGAGGAGAAGGGAGGTAGGGGCAAAGGCAGGGGCCAATCAGAGATCGGAGAGTCCCCCAGGTTGGGGTAGTCTAGGCACCCCAGTTGCAGAAACAGAGCCCTGTTACCCTAGTTACAGAAACAATACCCCATTAGGTATGTGTGCCCTATTGCTGGAGAGTTATTCTTTATGTTTGCGAAAGCCATATCTTGGGGCCGTTCAGGCACGTATATGGAAGCCATTTCTCAAGCTCTGTCAGGTACATGGAGAATCACAAAACCAGAATCACAAGACTGGGGATTTCCCAACAGTGGTTTTTCTTCCTCTATCCCCAGCGATTGCATTTCCATGGTCAGCAGAGGTCCCAACAAGGCAGGCATTCTACCTACCACTGAGCCACAACCCCAGCCCCGATTTTAGGATTCTTACAGAAATCTTTAAAGGTTTATATTTAACTGCATGTGTTGCATTAAGTGAATTTGAAGTATTTAAGCAAGATGTTCAGAATTATTTTAAAAATTTTTTGATTGACATGTAATATGTGTAAAGTCTATGCTGTTAACTGTTAAAATCATTTTTTTGGATCAGACTACCATCTGTCTCCTATTCTTTTTACATCATTTGTTGGATGTCACTGTCCTTTATTGGCAAGCTTACCTGGTTCCCTCTTTCGAATCACAAACTGTGGTTCCTTCTTTCTTGGTGGGAGTAAGAGACTATTAGTACCCAGCCCCTGCTCCATCTTTTGGTGCTGTAGGTCTACACTGTAGACCTATGTAGCATTTCATTAAGGACTTCTGCAGCTAGCTCTCAGGTTTTTCTTCTTTCTTTTCCAGCACAGATTTTATCACTATTTAGAATAATTTTATATATATATATAAGCCATTCTCTTCTCTTTCTCTCTGCAGTTTGGCTAGCATTTTACATCTAAATTGCTTCCTACTTTGTTTTTACATCTGACCAGTGAATGTGGCTGCACAGCTTGATGGAAAAATGCCATTTATAGTGATCCCTACAAACTGGGTCAACTGGGTCCTTAGCTGTCTTGTCATCTCTTTCTGGTGGGTTCCTTCTTCCTGAGAAAATGTGTAGCTTTTTCTTCACCTTCTCTGACTCACAGCAGTAAAGAAAATAGTCATCCCGACCTCTACATCTCTTCCTCCCATTCTTCCTTTACCAAATATGCCATAGTGTCCAAAGTAAAATTACCAGAATGACAAATGTCCCATTATACTGATAATTTATAGACAGAAATTTCCACATCTCAACTTGATGATTTGTGCAATCTATTTCCTTGTTTTTGAAATTACTTAATTTTATTTGGTTTTTTTTTTTTATGTGGTGCTGAAGATATAAGCCAAGCCTCATACGTCCTAGGTGAGTGCTCTACCGCTGAGCCACAACCTCAGCCAGAAATTGCTTAATTTTAAATTTTAATAGTATTTCATTTTGTAGAAGCTATGGAGTACAAATAAAATTATTTTACATTTTGTTTTTGTTTGTGCATTATAATCATACAGAAGAGTGAGATTCATTGTGACAGGCACTTGATAAATTTAAATTTTACCCTGATTAAATGATCTTATAAACCAAGAGATGTTTCTGGATGCATATATGGTGTTTAGGCTTAGTATTATGATGTTTAGTCTTTTTATTTTTTCCTAAATTCTGTGAATATGTTTTTAATATTTTGATAAATATTAGTATATAATTTACTTCTTCAGGTATTTTGGCATGAACTTTTTCTCTTCCTCCTCTTTTTTTTTTTTTTTTTTTGGCAGACAGTGTTAGAGCATGGATAGCTCAGGTAGTTTAAGCTGTAGCTTATGTATGTGTATTCCTGTAGTAATTTCACACAAATTGACTGTGTTTACTAAATGATGTTTATTCATACTTTACACATCTACAATATTCCCTTTTTATCCATAGTTTTGCACTATGAGATTTCAGTTATTCCCAGTCAACCTTGGTCCAAAAAATTAAAAGGAACATTCCAGAAATAAGCAATTAATAAGTTTGGTAACTGTCATTTTGAGTAACATGATGATATCTCACACAATCCTACTCTGTCCAGACCAGGCATAAATTATTCCTTTCACTGTCATATACACTGTCCACCTTTTAATCACTGAGTAGCCATGAATCATCCCTTTCACCATAATATGCACACTATATATGCTATCCACCCAATAGTCACTGAGTACTCGTGAACCATCCCTTTAACCAGCATATCTGCATTGTACAGTCTATCCATCTGTAAGCCCTCTAGATGATTAGATCAACCATTGTTGTGTCATAGTTTTTGTGTTTAAGTGACTCTTACATAGTAGCCTAATGCTATGTCACAAAGCCTACACCATTCACCTCACTTCATCTCATTATGAGGCACTGTGTCATCTCACATCATCATAGAAAAGTGAGTATAGTACATTAAGAAATTTTGAGAGTCACATAGTGCTATTTCAATATATTGTTGATTATTATTCTATTTTATTATTCTTTTAATTCCTTACTGTGCCTAATTTCTAAATTATACTTGATCATAGGAATATAAGTATTGGAAAAAACATGGTATGACTGTGGCTTCACACATCCACTGGAAGTCTTTGAACATATGCCCCAAGAATAAGGGGAGACTGCTATATTTTTAAAAAGCTTTATGAATTAGTAGTATTGAAGTAATATCCAGAAGCTGAGTACTTAATGTGTGTGTTGAACACTTATTCTGATAGTTTATTGCCCTGTTGTTTTTGATATTTCATTCTAATGTTCATCTTCTCATAGATGGTTGTCTACCAGTTTTTTAAAAAAAATATTTTTAGTTGTAGATGGACACAATACCTTTATTTTATTTATTTATTTTTATGTGGTGCTAAGGATTGAACCCAGTGCGTCATATGTGCTAGGCAAGCACTCTACCACTGAGTTACAACCCCAGCCCTGCCCAGTTTTTAATCTTAATTTTTACGATGGTCCCATTTATGAGACTATCGTAAATATATAAGTACATTTTTATACTAGCTAAGGTTATGAGTTTTTAGTACATTTATTGCATTATTTGTAGTTTCTTTTGAACGACTGTGATCCCCAGCTTAAATTTTGATAAGAAACATGGCTGTAGAGCTCGTTTAACTTGGTTGCAATTTAAGTGTGTAATATTGGAAACTCATGCATGAGTCCCATTTACAACTATTTTCTCCTCTTATGTATTATCATGAAAGCTTTTAATAGCTGTGCCTTATTCCATTTGGTTGCAATTATTGTTTACCTATTTTTTGCCATGCTGTCATTCAAAGAGTGAAAGCATTTTTGAAGTTGCTCCTTGGTTCTTCAGCCACTATTTCCTTACATTTTTAAAGTTACTTTTATTTGATGGTCACTAATTTGACTTGTGAATTTTCCTGTGTCCTCAAAATCCCCCAGAGCTCACTTCCTTTGCTTGGCTGCTAGTATACAGATTTTGGTTTAAGTATTCAATATGTTCACTCTCTTCTTTCCTATAAACCTTGAAGGTAGACTTTGGTAAAACAAAGACTTTTAACAAATTAAATGCCAGAATATAAAAAATATAAAATTTTCTTATTTCTTCTAGACAACATGAACACCTACTGATGCTTTTAATTTTTTTGAACTTTACTAATTCCTTGTATCTATTTTTCTTATTCTGAGCAATCAGATTATCTCTTTTTTATTATATATAATCTATTTATTTCTCTTTTCTATTACATATAATCTATTTATGCTACACATTGCCACATATATCGTGCCACATAAAACCATACATATATATTGCACTATTACTTAAAATTTTAGAAACAGTGATTTTCTATGACACTGAATTTTACTTCAGTTAGGTTAAATAGTCACTGATAATTATCACATTTTATAGTTCAGAAAAAAAACATGTATATAAATTCTCAAGTGGAATACACATGGGAATAATCATCTAAATAAACTAGTCTTTAAACATTTTATCTGCCCTAATGAATAGGATTTACTTCTATAATATATGTACTCAAATGATTCACTTCAAGTTATTGAGAAAAAAAGTCAGTTATTTTAGGATTATGATAAAAACAGTGCCTCCAGTGTTGTAGCAATGTAAATTAAATTGGTAAAATATTTTTATAAACTATAGAGATATAATAGATCCTCAAAACTTATAAATGCTTTGTTTAGGAATTTCACTTCTGGCAAAATAAAATATAATTTTATTTTCATGTAAAAATAAAATTAAACAGCACATTTTCCTTCCTTCTTGTGGCAATGAGGGACTCTAATTAAAACATGCCATCTTCTTGCCTCAGGAGTCCATCCAGGGTTTTGCCAGTCAGAAAATTTCATCCCTCTAGATTGATCCAGAGGAGGAGCCCATGACTCGGAATAAAGGGCAAAGGGTTTTTCATAGTGGAATAAGAGCAGATTATTTCTACTCTTTTCAGTGAGCTATTTGATGGAAAACTAAAGTTCTAGCCAATTGGGAATCAAAAGACAGTAGAAAGTGATCAGGCTAGGGACAGAGATACAATAAAATAGACACACAGAGAAAAGCATAATTGTGTTTCTCTCTGAATGCAGTTTCATTTCCTTCTTTCTCTAGTGCATTGTATTATCCCAGAAGTTCTTATTTTTACAAAAGACAATTTGAGTTGAGTTTCTTTTTCTTAAAACTTGGCTATTCTGACTCATGTAAACTCTACAAGGACTGATCGGATAATACTAAATCTGTGCATAATTGAACAGAGCTAGAGAAGCAAATAGAGACCAGACATTAGAAAAAATATTATCATAGATGAGAAAAAGTATGGAAGGATTGTGATCTTACACATTGCCATGCATTCAGATAATTTAAAGAAACAAACCTAAATTTAAGAGAAATAAGATTTATTGTATAAATGTGAGTTTAGTTAAGAAATTATTACTGTTTTTACAGAAATTAATGAAACTGAATGGGCAGTTCAGAAAAAAGTGGAAGAGAAAAGCAAAATTATCACATAGACAAAGACCACATTAAATTAAAAAAAAATGCAAAAGAGTGCTTGCCTCACACATATGAGGCACTGGGTTTGATCCTCAGCACCATGTTAAAAACAATTGAATAGGTAGAGATATTGTGATCATCTGCAGCTTAAAAAAATTTTTTTAAAAAAGCAAAAGAGCCAAAGCACAAAGAAACAGGTAACTTCAGGGTGTTTAAAGCACAGTTTAAATATGGATGTCAGGACAGATTGAATATTTTGAAAACATAAACCTCAGTTGAACACTAGTTGAATAGAAATGCTACAGCAAAGAGTTCAACCTAAAATCCAGTGAACTTTTAAAAGTTAAAGAGAAACAACTCTTAGAATCACATTTCATTATATACTGTGACAATGAAGAAACCATATAGCCAAGAAGAGTTGGAAAAAAATTAGAGAGTTATGTAAGACTATTCATTATTTTGATTATATAACCAGAAGTCTGAAACTCTCACTTAGAGCTGATAGTTCAATCAAATGATATATGGATATATTTTAAGGTGTGGAGTATTAGGACTAGTGATTATAAAAGTAATTCCTTGGAGATATACCAATCTCATTGGTATATAATCTCATTTATATGAGATTATGAGATTACATATACTAAATTATTTTGTATGGGTTAAATTAAACAGTATGATGACTCAAAGAAGGAAAAAAATTTCTAATGCATAGTCAGGTAACGCATTACTAACATATCACACAACAAAGCATAACAGAAAAAGTACAGTAATAGAAAACAGCATATAATACGATGCTCAATTAATATAAACTATAATTTTTTTTTAGTTTTAGATGGATACCATAAATTTTTAAATATAAATTACATAATGCTCACTTCTCAGCAGAGGATAGGATACATTCCAGGACCGGGGAGTGTGTATCTGAAATCACAGACACTGAACTTTATATATTCTTTGATTTTTCTTACACATTTAAACCTATTGTAAGTTTTAATTTATAAATTAGGCATAGTAAAAGAATAATAAATAATAAAAAAATTATAACAATGTATTGTAGTAAAATTATGTGAATGTCATCTCTCTCAAAGTTTTGTGTCGTACATACTATTCGGTGGGTAGCTTATACGTGTGGATATGCTGGACAAAGACATGATTTATGTTCTGGGTAGACTGTAGCAAGGTCAGTGTGGGATTTTTATAAAGCTACTAAATTTATAGTAAAATTTGTAGGGGCTGGGGATGTGGCTCAAGCCGTAGCGCGCTCGCCTGGCATGCGTGCAGCCCGGGTTCAATCCTCAGCACCACATACCAACAAAAAGATGTTGTGTCCGCCGAGAACTAAAAAATAAATATTAAAAAATTCTCTCTCTCTCTCTCTCTCTCTCTCTCTCTCTCTCTCTCTCTCTCTCTCCCTCTCTCTCTCTCTCTCTCTCTCCTCTCTCACTCTCTCTCTAAAAAAAAATTGTACTCATTTTTTATTGTGTGTATATCACACAATTTAAAACTTATGATTTATTATTTCTGGAATTTTTAATTTAACATTTTCAGAATTGACAACTAACAGGAACCACAGAGTGTGAAACTGCAGACAAGGTGGGACTGCTATACAACTGAAATAAAAGCATTTCCAATAATAGATCATATTACAAAGTGAAAGCCTAGTCTTTCTGTAATTATGTGAGAAATCCAAAGTAAAAAGTTTAAAATCAGAAGGATTTTAAAAGCATAAAGAGATCACACATAAAAATCAAGGTTTGTGCTCTTAATGTAGACAAACGGGACAAAACATATTGAAGGTGATAAAGAAGCTGTGGGTTGAATTATGCCCCGGCAAGGACATATCTTCCAGTCCTAACCCCTAGTACTTGTGAATGTGACCTTATGTGGAAATAGTCTTACTAGATAGAATCAAGTTAAAATGAATTTGCACTAGATTGAAGAGGACTCCACCAAATATTAGCATTTCTATAAGAGAAATTTGGACACAAAACAGATACATGAAGAAGAGAGACTGAAGTTATGATGCTGTCACATGGAAATACCAAGAATGGCTGACATCTGCCAACAGACAAGAAGAGGAAGGGAAGCATGGTCTCTAGAGGTTTCAGAGAGAGAAGCTTTTGTCCACAGTTTGGCATTGAATTCCCAGTTTCCATAACTGAGAGATAACAAATTCCTGTGGTGCTTAATAGCCATGTGTGAGATCCTTTCTTATGAGAGTCCTAAGATATTAATACAGAAGATTTAAAAACTTCTAATTTATATTTTATTTGATATTACATAAAATTAATACAAATTAATATTTTTAAAATACATTTTTATTTAATTCCTATTCATTGAGTATTCATTAATTTCATATTAATTAGATCAGTATTCATGTTTGCTCATAAACCAAAGAATACAGTAAACTAATTGAAAATTAGACAAAAGACACTGACCACGGGAGACATTCATTTGTCTATCACAGGCCATGGAAGATGGAATGTACAAACTCAAACACACTGAAGACTACCAGGCAAACATATGGAATGGTTCTGATCATGAAGCAGATCAACAAATATATTTGGAAAGAGAATATGTATAACTTTCCTGTGCTGGTGCAGTATTTATTTAAAAATAAATCTCATCATGTATAAACAATGTAGACAATAATATCTAATCCAGATATAGTAAAAGAAAAAATTGAAATCATGCCTTACCACCAGGAAAAATGACCATGCTTTGTCAATTTTAAGTCAGTAAAGAAATAAAGAAATTTCAAGATATATAAAAATGAAAATATATATTATGTAATGAAACTTATGAGATAAAATTTAAAGACTGCTCAGGGAAAAAATTTAACCTTATTTACACTGTAAAAAGTTAAGAGTGTATTCAATCAATGATTTGAACACTCATTTCAAGACAGAAAATTACAGGTGGGTTTACAAGAGTGGATTTTTCAAAAGCATATCTTTGGCCTCATGTAAAACTTTCTATTGAAGTTAGGGAGAAAGCAAAAATATCTGTTATCATAAATGTGGTATGAAAATTGGAAAAAGAGGATAATATTATCATTATATATATAAAGGTGACATGCCTGAAAAATGCAAGAAAATCTGCTGTGAATTTATTACACCAAATAAAAGAATACATTGAGATAACTGGGGATAAAAATATTATACAAAATTCAACAACAGTGCTATATATGAACAACTATATTTATACATGTCAGAAGAGATTCTAATAGAAATAGAAAGAGTAAATACCTATGATTAAACTAAAAAAATCTTGAAGACACATTTATTGAATAAACCATAAGAAGTTATCAAAATCCCTGAAAAGGCATTCAAATAGAGAAAAAGTCTCACTGATTTTGGATAGGTGAATTTTATACTTTGAATTTTTCAATTTTCCCTAAATTAGCCTGTAAATATATTTCAATTCCAATAAAAATGTCAACAGGAGTTATTTCTCTATGGAATTGGAGAATCAGATTTTTGAAGCTCATATGGTAAACTAGCCATTTGATAATAACCAGAAGAATTTTCTAAAAGAAGTTTGAGAAGAGATGAGAACTAGGTCTTTAAATAGTACTCCAGGTAATATCTAACTAAGGTACTGCACTAAGTAGCAAATTATACCGCAGCTGGTATCTGAGATACTGCAACTAAATGCCAAATCATACTACAAATGGTATTCAACTGAGATACTTCCACTAAGTGGCAAATCATATTTCAAGTAGAATCTAAGTAAGTTACTACCACTAAGAGGCAAAACGTCCCAAATACCTAGCTGAGGCACTTCCACTAAGTGGCAAAATGTACCTCAGGTAGTATTTAACTAAGGTGCTACGGCAAAGTGCCAAATCATACCATAAATTGTGTCTAACTGATGTCTGCCACTAAATGCCAAATGCAGCATTGGAGCAGAACAGAGTCTGCTGATGCATAAGGGATTTTATATATATAAAATGGGAACTTACATCAAGGCAGAGAGTACAAATTGTTGGATAAATGCCATGGAGAAAACAGGATAAAACATTTGAAGGATACAAATGAATGTACAAACATATTTGTTGAAAACATGGCAGCATTTTATTATTTTGAAATGAGACAGAACTTTGTTAGTATCACTATAATAATAAAAACCATAGCAAAAGAAATCATAAACTCAATCACATACACAATTTATGTGGAAAAAATACTATAGGCAATGTCCAAAAGACAGCAGAACCAACTAGATACTTCTAAGAAATACTATGATTATGACTACTATTCATTTTTACTGCATTGGTATCTGTTTATCAGAAAACAAACTGGTGGGGGAAAATAGGCATAGGATAAATGAAGTTTACAGAAAAAAGTCAAAATATATCTTTTAAATAGTTGCAAGATGTTAAACTCTACTTATGAAATATATGTGCAGGGCTGGAGATGTGGCTCAAGCGGTAGCACGCTTGCCTGGCATGCGTGCAGCCCGGGTTCGATCCTCAGCACCACATACCAACAAAGATGTTGTGTCCGCCAAGAACTAGAAAATAAATATTAAAAATTCTCTCTCTCTCTCTCTCTCTCTCTCTCTCTCCTCTCTCACTCTCTCTTTAAAAAAAAAGAAATATATGTGCATATATACATAGGAGAGATAAATTTTTCATTTATCAATAAGAACATTATAAAAAATTTTTCTTTCATTTTTATGACAGTTTGAATTGCAAATAGCAAAACTTCCTCAGAGGTCAGCTTGATGATTTTGCTAATGTGTTTCAGGTTTTAAAGTTGGCTGCATTTTGTGTTTGCAGTTTTACTTCTAGGTGTTTTCTTTCTTCATACCTTCTAAGTTTAATAGGCTTACACACAGGCTTATATATGAGAATAGATGTTGAGACATTGGTTGCAAAACTTAGAAATACTACAAATGTTCAGCAATAGAACTGAATTTAGTATTATGATCTAGCTTAGTTATGTCATCCTTTGTGAGCTGCTATAGATTTAGACTGTATCTAGAAGAATTCAGACAAAAATGGTATTAGGTCTTGCTTATAGAGAAAGAACTAGGAAAATAATCATGGGGGTCTGACTTCCTGTGCATGTGCATGAATATCAGGGTGGTGTACATATTACCCACTTTAAAAATAGACAAAATGCCCCCCATTGCCATGTATGTAAAAAAAATAGACAAAATGTCAATGGAGGTGAAAGGTTTGAAGTAGGCAGTTACTGAATGCAGTTTAAACTAATTTAAACTTAGTAGGAAATTTTAGTTCGAAAACTTTGATTTCCATGATTTCACGTATTAGAATGGCTTCATTTCGTTCTTTTTCTTTCTTTCATTTTTTAAAAAATTAAAACCACAGGGTTTTTTTGCCCGTGTTTATTTTGCTCATCCAGCTGTCTTGTTCTCAAATTGGACCCAGGCTGACAGAACAGGCACGCATAAAGCAGAGATGCTCTTTTCATAAATCAGTATTCATGTATACATGACTGTTTCTGGGCTCTCTGCTCATTCCTTTGGTCTGTTTATCTGTCCTTGCACCAAGTACACATTATAATTGCTATTGAATTATAGTATCTTGATAACAGAACAAGTTTTTCCATCAGATTCTTGTTTAAGAATGTCTAGACTTAACTTCTTTTTGCTTGTTTGCTTTTGTTTTATTTTTTATTTTAATTTATTATATATGACAAACTATATATAACTTGTTATATATACTTTTTGTAACCAGAAATATGAAAAATTGTGCTCTCTATATGTGTAATATGAATTGTAATGCATTCTGCTATCATGTATAACAAATTGAAATTAAAAAATAAATTAAAAAATAAATTTAAAAAAACAAGCAAAAAAAGTCATTTAATTATTTTGAAGTGAATATATGTAAGCAATTGTTTGTCTACTCACAAACTTCCATAATATTTTGTCAGAAAGTAAGCAATTGTCCACCATGAACTTGGTGGCCTGGTGATGCTTATAGTCAGATGAGGTCAAAATGAACATTTTCTTTTTCTTTTTTTTAAGAATCTCATCTTTTTTATTCTTTTTCTTTTTCTTTTTTTTTAGTTTCATTAATTTTTAAAAAATACACGACAGTGGAATGCATTACAATTCTTATTACACATAGAGTATAATTTTTCATATCTTTGTATATAGAGTATGTTCATGACAATTCATGCCTTTATACATGTACATATTTTTTGCATTACAATTCTTATTACACATATATACCACAATTTTTCATATCTCTGTTTATATATAAAGTATGGCGATACCCAATTCAATTCTTCTTACATGTACTTTGGATAGTGATGTCCATCATATTCACTGCCCTTGCTAATCCCCTGCCCCCTCCCTTTCCCTCCCACCCCTCTTCCCTATCTAGAATTTATCTAATTCATCTAATCCTCCCATGCTTCCCCTCCCTATTCCACTACGAGTCAGCCTCCTTATATCAGAGATAACATTCAACATTTGGTTTTTGGGGATTGGCTAAATTCACTTAGCATTATCTTCTCCAACTCCATCTATTTACCTGAAAATGCCATGATTTTATTCTCTTTTAATGCTGAGTAATATTCCATTGTTTATATATGCTACATTTTTTTTATCCATTCATCCATTGAAGGGCATCTAGGTTGGTTCCACAGTTTAGCTATTGTGAATTGTGCTGCTATAAACATGGATGTGGCTGTGTCCCTGTAGTATGCTGTTTTTATACCTTTGGGTATAGTTTCAGGAGATGGATAGCTGGGTCAAATGGTGGTTCCATTCCCAGATTCCCAAGGAATCACCATACTGCTTTCCATATTGGCTGTACCAATTTGCAGTCCTACCAGCAATGTATGACTGTACATTTTTTCCCACATCCTTGCCAACACTTATTGTTGTTTGTGGTCATAATAGCTGCCATTCTGACTGGAATGAGATGATATCTTAGAATAGTTTTAATTTGCATTTCCATGATTGCTAGAGATCATGATCATTTTTTCATAAATTTGTTGATTGATTGTATATCCTCTTCTGAGAAGTGTCTGTTCAGGTCTTTGGCCCATTTGTTGATTGGGTTATTTGTTTTTTTGGTGCTTAGCTTTTTGAGTTTTTCATGTATCCTAGAGATTAGTGCTATATCTAATGTGTGAGGTATAAAAATTTGCTCCCAGGATGTGGGCTGTCTGTTTACCTCACAGATTGTTTCTTTTGTTGAGAAGAAATCTATGCTAAGCCTCAGGCCAACATCATTCTAAATGGAGAAAAATTGAAGGCATTCCCTCTAAAAACTGTAACAAGACAGGGATGCTCTCTTTCACCACTTCTATTTAACATAGTTCTTGAAACACTGGCCAGAGCAATTAAACAAATGAAAGAAATCAAAGGGAT
Organism: Ictidomys tridecemlineatus; assembly: GCF_052094955.1. Classification (NCBI taxonomy): domain Eukaryota; kingdom Metazoa; phylum Chordata; class Mammalia; order Rodentia; family Sciuridae; genus Ictidomys; species Ictidomys tridecemlineatus. The sequence continues at coordinate 43,900,774 of NC_135492.1, read as the reverse complement.
GTGTACAGGAAAAGAAGAACTTAAATTAACACTATTTGCTGACAATATGATTCTATACCTAGAAGACCCCCAAAAAAACTCTACCAGAAAAGTTCTAGAACTAGTAAATGAATTTAGCAAAATATTAGGATATAAAATCAACACTCATTTCTGTGTATCAGTGACAAAGACTCTGAGAAGGAAATGAGGAAAACTACCCCATTCACAATAACCTCAGGAAAAAAAAAATAAGATACTTGGGAATCAACTTAATGAAATAGGTGAAGGATCTATACAATGAAAACTACAAAACCCTGAAGACAGAAATCAAATAAGACCTTAGAAAATGGAAAGATCTACCTTGCTCTTGGATAGGCAGAATTAATATTATTAAAATGACCATACTACCAAAAGCACTATACAGATTTAATGCAGTTCTGATCAAAATCCCAGTGACATTCCTCATAGAAATAGAAAGCAATTATGAAATTCATCTGGAAAAATAAGAGACCCAGAATAGCTAAAGTAATCCTTAGCAGGAAGAGTGAAGCAGGTCACATCACTATACCAGACCTTAAACTATATTACAGAGCAATAGTAACAAAAACAGCATGGTATTGGCACCAAAACAGTATGTTAGATCAATGGTACAGAATAGGGGACACAGAGAGTAACCCACAAAATTACAATTATCTTATATTAGACAAAGGTGCCAAAAACTTGCACTGGAGAAAAGATAGCCTCTTCAATAAATGGTGCTGGGAAAACTGGAAATCCATATGTAATAAAATGAAATTAAACCCTTATCTTTCACCATGCACAAAACTGAACTCAAAATAGATGAAGGACCTAGGAATTAGACCAGAGACTCTGCATCTAATAGAAGAAAAAGTAGGCCCTTATCTTTATTATGTGGGATTAGGCCCCAACTTCCTAATTAAAACTAAATGGGATGGAATCAAACTAAAATGATGAACCTTTTCAAATCACTGTTATCAAATCACCACTTCCTGCAAGCTTATATATTTAAATTTGAAATGGAACTGTTGAACTCTTTCCATTTGCATGGATCAGTTCATACACCCTTCAGATATTTAATTTATACCCATAATATGTCTCATCTAGAGGCTCTGGTCTATCTTGAGTTAATTTGATGTGCTATTTCTTTATTTTAGAACTCCCTAAATGTTTACTAAAAAACTGTTAAGTTTTCCTTAAAATTTTATCATGGACCTTTTTATTCATTCATCAAATATTGACTTAAGTAGAAGGAGGAATTACCTGTAAATGTTATTGTCTGTAGTGCCTTGCTTTTTATACAATGCAAAATATATATTTACATTCAAATTCAACTTAGATTTATTGAATGATCAGGATCAGTAGGTAAAATAAATGGGTTATAACTACTGAGTCTAACAGAGTACAGGGATATATGAAGAATTAATTATATAGAGAGAAAAATGAAGAATTAATTGCACAGAGAGATATATACAGAGAATTAAAATACAGAAAAACCTTTGAAGAATTAGTATAGCATAGATCAGCTTACAAAGGCTTACATGATAAAACAGGAAATAACATATAACCCATGGAACTATTGAACTCTTTTCATTTGCATGGGTCTGTGGGAGCAGTATGCTGGAATAGTGACTCTAGGTCTGAAGAGATAGGTTGAACTTTAACCACAGCAAGTATAGAAAATGTGACACAGTGGAGTGCACTAGTTTTGAACCTCAGAATCTAAAACTTACTAGCTGTATGACCACAGGCAAGTTATTTAATCTCCCTGATAATAATAATAGTCCATACTTGTAAGGATTGATTGAGAACTAAGTGAAATAGTTAGAACAGTACATTTGTTTGGCAAGTACAGTAACATATATGCTATTATTATTTTTGTTAATTGGGGAAGATAAAAAAGGGAGGAACAGAACCTTACAGACAAGAGAGGGACATGACAGAGGACATAGAGGGAGGAGAGACCGCCCAGGGAAGCACATGGTTCAGGATGGCAAGAGATGAAGCTGGAAAGGTAGGTAGGGCCTAGGTCGTGGTGTCCTCAAATGCCATCTTTAGGGTCTTGCTAGCCATTCTGATGCAGAGATATTCTCTTCTAGGAAATAGAAGGTCACACTCAACTTTCAGAACTATCACTTTGGGAGTCTGTGGCAGATAAGACTGGAGTCACAAAATTGTAGACTGATTTAGGCAAGAAACGATGAAGGTCTGAGCTAGAGGAGTGATACAAGAGAACAGAGAGGAAGCAAGAAATTCAGTTTAATAGGCAGTATTTCCAAGTCAAAGTGGGCAATTTATTGTATATTGTAGAGAGAAAATGGGAAGCCATGGGTCACATGGGCTCCAGCTTCAAATAGGACTTTTATGATTATCAGCAAAGAAAAGAATGAACAATCCCAATAACATTATTCATGACCCCACTCCCAATTTTTGGAGCTCCAGGCCCCTTCTTTAAACAGCTTTCTACTTGCTAAAATGTCATCCTGGTTGAGCATTATAGAGAATAAGAAAGCATAAGAGCCTCTCTTGACAAATAATGCCTCTTCTCTGTTGATGTAAATGCTGCCTTAAATCACCCTCCAATTTCTCCTCTATTCCCGAGGAACTGGTTGGGAGCTGAAGCAAGCTATAATAATTTAATCTCTTCATAAATTCATAAAATGGAAGTGACAGAATGGAGTTTCACCCCACTATATTCTGAATGTTCACATCTCATTTCTGGATGCCATTGAATCTTTATCCATTGAAAGAACATCAGATTCTTTAAAAATCTAGTCATTTTCTTCTTATTTGATTTGCTGTGGCATTCTGAAGAGATTTGGGACATTTTCCGTCCCTACTTTTACACATTTGTATTCCATATAGACGCTTTCAAGGTCTTAGTTGCTGAATCTGCATTGTTGAGATGAAATCATGAGCCTTTTGATTTAATGTAAGAGCTTCATTATTCTCAGCTGTGTCGTTTGGTGCCTGTCTCTCTGCTGCCTGCAAATGCCATCAGGATTCATCAAAATAAACAAAACTCTCTTAAAATTTACTTTCTGTCTGAGAACAATAGAAAAAGTAGCTGGAAAGGTACAAAGAGATACAAAGAGGATGCACAATATAAGCTGAGGGAATAAAATGAAAATAAGGAAGTGCACATTTTTCTTCCTCAAACTTTCTCTTATGCCAACATTTTGAAATTTTCTAATTATTACAAACAAATACCCATTTTCTTCCAATAGAAGTGGAGTTCCTATGTTAGTATAGCTTTCTCTTTTACTTTGTTTGTGTTTCACAAAGTTGAAATGAGTGCATATTTTTACAACATTTTTTATCAACTCACTACAGATAGAACAAATTTAGTATGTTAAAGAAGGTGGTATGGTGTGTTCAACCATACCAGAGAAATCTGTCTTTGAAATAGAAAAATGTTAGCATTCCTACATTCCCATAATATGATCTTATCTATTAAAGTGCCTCAATGTAATACTATTTAAAAAAAGAGAAGAAAAGAAAGAGGTGGTTTGGGAGGTATATTTGGGAGGTACATTTTCCATTACTGTAATGAAATTCATGATGCTAGGTACTTTACTTTATAAAGTGAAAAGATTTATTTATCTCACTGTTCTGGATGACAGGAAGCTAGGAGGGGATTCTGTATATATATAACAACCCTCCAGAGGGTGCTAATTTAGGGTACCTAAATCCTTTCCAAGATATTGTTTTCAATGACCTTATCTCAGTCTAGGCTCTACCTCTTAAAAGTCCCACTACCTCTTAACCTGGCCACTTTGGGGGTCAGAATTCCAATTTATGATCCTTCAAGGGATAAACCACAGCCAAACCAGAGCAGGAGGTTACCTAAGACATTTCACAAAGCCTTTGGTGATGAATTATGATTTGGGGTTCAATACGAAAGGGGAATTAAGTTGTATGGAAATACATGTAAGGGAATTCTTTCTGTATTAATATCTTATGGTGCTGCCTATTATTTAAAGGCAATGATGTTTGGCAGGTATTTACATGATCATAGTGCCATGTGTCTGCACCATCTTCATCTTTGTTCAGTGATGTGGTCTTTGTAATTTGAAGTTGGCCATGGTGGGAAGATTGACATTTCAAAAATTAGAATGTGGTAAATTTATCTGCACTGCTTTGGAGTTGTACACCCTTAGCCTCATATCACTGTTCACAGGGATGGTCTCAGTGTGGTCAGACTCTGTTGGTCTCCAGGAAGTCTGTTATCCACACTAATCTGTTTTAACCATCAGCCCTGGGGTTCCAACCCTTCCCTGTGAGATGGAACCATCATTTTTCTTTCCTTACCTTTGATTTTAGAGTTATTTTAAATTTTTGCCAGGTATACTGGTTTTGCTTTTACATTATTGATATGATGTTTCTTTCTTTGAATATGATTATTTAAATCAACTCAATAAAAAGTATCAACTCACTTAAAATAATGATACAAATAATAATAAATATATAAAAATCAAGAAAAATGGTTTTGAGAAATCTGAAGATGGGGGTCTACTGTTCTGGGCGATTATGATATTTATTATTCTACAGTGAATAGGTCTTAGTTCTAAGCCACAATTTCTACCTTGGTAAACCAGCCTGGGGAATAAGTCCAGGGTATCAAAAAAATATTCTTTTTTTTTCTCTGTGTATGATCATTCATCCTCCATCTTTTTCTTTAACCCAATACAAGTTCCTATGAAAACTAAAATGGGATTTCTCTGTGGCTGACGTTGCCCCTCTCTTAAATGATTCTGTGATGATTGTATAGTTGTCTACCCGAAATGAGAAACTCTCTGTTTTCTTTTCTCCGGGATCATGTTGTGATGGGTGGGGGAGAAGTGAGAAGAGCTGTGGGCAGCGGGGAAGGAAGAAAAAATATGAGAAACTTCAGAGCTGGGTTTCTCTTTTTTTCATTTTTTTATTAGTTCATTTTAGTTATACATAATATTAGAATTTGTTTTGACATAATTATACAAGCATGGAATATAATTTGCTCTCATTCAGTCCCTAGTACTTCCCCTTTCCCTCTCCTCCTCCCTCCCTCTGTTCCTCTTCCTCTAGTGATCTTTCTTCTATTTATTTATAGTTTTTTTTAATTAATGCCTTGTGGATTCATCTTCAGAGTTTTTTGATAGGTTTGATTTTCTTGCATCGTTTTATGGGAAGGCAAGCTGATAGTATCAGGCTGGAGATGAGACTGTGGTGAGTATATTAGCCATCTGATGTTGAAGTCAATTGCCTTCTTCTGACCATTTTATTGATATTTAAGATATAGAAACAAGAGCATATCTTTCAGCTGGGCGTGGTGGCGCATATCTCTAATACCAGTGGCTTGAGAGGCTGAGACAGGAGGATCCTGAGTTCAAAGCCAGCCTTAGCAATGGTGAGGCACTAAGCAACTCAGTGAGACCCTGACTCTAAATAAAATACAAAATAGGGGTTGGAATATGGCTCAATGGTTGAGTTCCCCTGAGTTTAATTCCCAATACCACCAGCCCCCTGCCCCTGCAAAAAAGCACACATCTTTCCCACAACTCATACCAACAGATGGTTTATCATACTGTTGCTCTTCTACCAAGCATCTATCGCCAAAAAAAAAAAAAAAATGTGGTGTTTAATTTATTTCTGGTGTTTAATTTATTTCTGTTTTCAAAGACATTGTACCTGCATTAAAATGTGAAAGTTAAGATGCAGGAAGACAGAGAGTTTTGAAATTTGCCAGTGTTCAGTATTTATAAGTCAGGAATTAGTTAATTATTCTTTCAAAGACTCTTTTTCTTCCTCACTCTGGCTTCTAGACAGACCCAGAATGGAGACATAAAATAATTTTAGAATCTTTGAAATAGAGGATAAGATTAAACCATTGTTTGAATGATTTTTAGAAAGCAATAAGTTTTGCTCAAACATTTCATCTTGGTTTCCATTCGTTCTTCATATAAAAATAAATCTAGATTGACAGGAGCTGAGTCACCACTCAGGTAGGAGATGTTGCACTATCTTTCAAATACTGTTGCTATTTCAGTAACAAGTACACATGTAGAAAATGTGTATAGCTGTTTGTTCTTCTTTAGCAGCTGACTGTGGTGCTTGTAAATGCAAGTTTATGTGTGCCCTGCATGTATGTATTACAGCAACAGAATATCTATTTACTTTTCTGTATCCTATTTCCTACATCCTCTCTCTTAAAGAGGAAATACTAAGATTTCAAAGTAAACATTTTATCATAAAAACTTTTTTCCATAAAAGCTTTTAAAAATATGATTATAGAGAAATCCTTTATATTATAATTATAATTGTCAGTTCTATAATACTTCTTCTCAAGTATTACCCCAAATTCATAAACTTGGAGGAATTTATTTAGGAAAATAAGAATGGAGGGAGAGAAAGAAGAAGGGAAGGAAAAAAGAATGAAATCTGTGTATTTATGGCATCACTCAGTGTTACATCTGATTTCACACTTTTTGTAACATATAATAATATATTGATGAAAAATTATTAAGAATTCATCAGTTTTTCTTTTAACAAAATGAGACACTAGGACCCCAAATAGGAAGTGACACAGGCTCACAAACACATAGTTCCCTGATTGACAGGGTTACTTGACCACTGAGCCACAATCCCACCCCTTTTGATTTTTAATTTTGACACACTGTCTTGCTAAGTTGTTGAGGCTGGTTTCAAACTTCCAATGTTCTTTGTAGACATTGGACTAGAATCCAGTTTTCTCATATACTTCTCCTATAAGTCTTTTGATACTCTTATACGTAAAACAAAAATGTAACATGGCCATAACAAACTTCCTGTCATGTATATAACAATCATTAGTAAAACATATCTACTGTGAATATTGATTTACTAAGGGGGTGGGTATTATTCTATTTCACCTTGCAATTTTTGCCCAAATGAACACAAAATCAGAACATACACTGAAAGCTTCTGGTAAAGACTCAGACATAATGTTAGATGCTCAAATGAGTCCATAGACTAGGCTTGCTGGTTAACCTGCTAATTCATGAATATTGCAATGAGGATGGATTTGAAGAGGCATATCCAAACTACTTGGGGATTGGGTCCATATTCCTCATTAGGGAATCCTTGAAAAGTACTGAAGATTAGGAGGTCTGAATGATTAGATTGTCCAGATCAATCCCCTGGTCTGATGCCCAAACCAGGCATCACTTCCTCAGTCTAATCTTTCCCAAGCTCAAGGGCAATTCCCTTGTAATACCTATTGGGACCAAATAAACAATTTCAGGCAAGCTTGACCCTTCCTTGTGTTTCCTTAGCATCCTATGCCAAAATCTGTTGTGTTACATTGAACTAGATTGTCAGTTCCTCAAGGATGCCTGATATCAACTACAATTCCAGATACAAGATAAATTTCCAGCAGTGGTGGTAAAATGACTACACTTTAACAACTCTTCCCAGCACAAAACTTCCCTACTGTCACTTTGTCATTAGCGAAGAGTGACATGTATACATTCTAGCTGGAATGTACCACATCTACTTTTAAATTCAACAATATAACCTTCAGCTGCCTAAGATCCAAATCTTTGCTTGGAAAATGAAGGTGAACTTATACCTGGTTGTATGGGTTTGAAGAAAAAATCCTAAACGAACAAGAGACCCACATTTTGGCCCCACAAGAATCAATTTTATCATCCAGGATCAGCAGCTTATTCTCTCAGAGCCTCAGTGGTACTTTCCTATGTAAAATAGGCAACTTCATCATTTCCCTCATGGCATTGGTGTGAAATACAACACAATATTTTACTAATAGCAGTTGGCATGCACAGAGCTCTTAGCTATGTGCCAGTCACTATCTAGTTTATTTATAAGGATTATATTATTTGGCTGGCACTGCAACCATATTCACAAATTAAATTCAGCCATGAATCAAACCCAAGATGAATCTGATTTTGAATCCAGATCTGATGCTCCTAAACTGCTGTTCAATAGTTTTCCCTCAAGGGAGATAACATATGCAAATACCTTGAACTATGCCAAAATGATAGTGCAGAAATAGGGACATGGACTGAATCTTTAATTAAGTTAAAAAAGAGCTGACTTAGATAAAGAAATTTAGGAAATATATTCTACCCACATTCAAAGTTACATGCATAGTCCTGGATTTGGGGCGGTGGATAGGCTAAATGAGTTGGAATCACATCCCAATCTCTTGCCTTGCTTTAATGCAGGTGATTTCTCAATCTGGATTTCCAATCCCAAGTCCTCTCTTTTTCTCACTCTCTCCAAATCACCAACTTCTTTAATCTGGTCAAAAATATTCTAGTCTTTAAAAGTTCCTCCCAAATACCTCCTCCCCTTGATTTCTTCTTTTCTTGAATTGTTTCCTGTGGATTAGTCATTTCTTCTTTCAGAACTCCTTTTTCTTCTATTTTTGTATTTCTTAGCTTCGGCATTCTTGACTTTTGGTGCAAGATAAATTGAGCAAGCCATAACCCCAGCCTCTTTTGTGTCGTTTAGAGGCTGTATTGTGCATTGCAAGATGTTCAGCATCTTCTCTAGTCTGTTCTTGGATGCAGTAGCCCTTGCTCCCCATGGTCACAACAATCAAAAATATCTTGAGACATTGCCAGAACTCACCTCAGGAGCAAAACCATTGCCATTAAAATCTACCCATGTAACTACTATAACTACAAAACATCATTTCCAAGATGAGTTCATACTGAGTAAATTATTCCAGTGTTCACTTTGGAAAATATATTTACTGTAACTCAGTGATTCTCAAACTTTTATGACCATTAGAGACACCTAGGGAACTTATTAAAAGACAGATTTCTGGCCCTTTCACTACTCTTTTTCATGTTTCTGATTTGAAGAGTCTGGGTTGGGACCCCAAACTTCACCTTTCTAACATACTTCTTAAAATTTCAAGTGATAGTGATGCTCTTAGTCTGGGGACCACACTCAGAGATTTGTTGTCAATAGCACTGTTGAGCAGTTCTGCCGCAGCTTTGTTGTTAGATGCTTGGTATGTTCACAATTTGTTGTTTCTCATACTCTTAGATGCATGCTTCACACAGTGTCCTCTCATTGAGGTGAACAAATAAATCAGACCATGTGCAAATACTTTGCAAGGGTTAAAGAGATTTACAGTTACAGAACTGGGAATGTAGTTCAGCAACAGAGCACATGCCTAGCATGCACCAGTTCCTGGGTTCAATCCCAGCACTGCAAAAAGAGAATTAGATATAAAATGCCATTGGTAAAGAAATGGGATTTGTAAAAATTGGGGGGCTATGTAGAAACAATCCTGTTTCCAGAAGCAATTTGATAACAGCACTAAATGAAATGCCTCTAGTACATTTCAAATTCATTGTGACTCAAACAAAGGGCTGCTGTAAATTATTTTGTTGTCATTGCATATCAAGGAAGTTGATGAATAAAGGGACATACTAATGAGAGTCTAAGTGACAATACAAAATGAAATTTACAATCTCTAAGCGACTTCTTTAGCAGGTTGTGGAGAAGGCATCTCTTCTTATCACTGCTGATTCTCAGGATCACTAAGCATTTTAAGACTCACATTAACTTTACAAATTCTGCTTTTCCAGGCCACATCTAACTGATATCTTTTTAAATATTTATTTTTTAGTTGTAGGTGAACACAATATCTTTATTTCATTTTTATGTGGTACTAAGGATTGAACCCAGTGTCTCACATGTGCTAGGTGAGCACTCTACCACTGAGCCATAAACCCAGGCCTTAACTGATATCTTAAAGAAAAGTGTTGAAAGAACTTTAGGCACAAATTAAGAGGAATTATTTATTATTGTTGAACCCAGGGATGCTGAACTAGTGAGCCACATTCCCAGCCCTTTTTACATTTTTTTTTTTGTTTTGAGACAGGGTCTCACTAAGTTGCTGAGGGTCTTGCTCAATTGCTGAGGCTGGCTTTGTACTCTCAATCCTCCTGCCTTAGCCTTCTGAGCCACTGGGATTATAGTCAAGCCCCATTGTGCCTGGCTTCTTCCTCTGTTTCTAAGAACGGGTTCTGTGCTATTCAGAAATTTGCTCAAATGTCTTCTCCAAAGGACATTTCTGAGCCACTGTCTTTTCAGTCACACCCAGCGCTCTTAAATAGATCACTCTATCCATTTAATTCATGGAGCCAAACACACTCTGCTATTCACTTGTGAATATTTCTTTTGATGTACTGTTGGTTTTATTGTACTGGAATATCTATACTTCAAGGGTAGGGGCCTTTTATATCCTCAAATTGATAGCATCTTAGCACAGTGCTTCAATATAACAGGTGGTTAGTGCACCTTGGTTGGTTAAATGAATTTATCTTTCTTTAATTGAGTCCCTGTCATAGACCAAGCACTAGTAAAAATATTTAAACATAGTTTTACTTCAGAAAAGCTAATCTTTGAAACTATGAGCAGAAGGAAGGACCAATCTGTATTTTCCTTTTGCTGTACATTGATCTTTCCTTGGTCCTAAGTAAAAGATTGTGCAATTGTAGAGATTTCAATAACCCATATGATCAATTAATTTAATAAGAGGCAGTACAGTATAATGGATAATGGAATGAACTATAGAGTCAGTCTGTTTGATTCATTTTCTGACTTTTTCAGTTACAACCTGTGTGACTATGGATTAGTGACTTAACTTCTCTTATCCATAGTTTCCTCTTCTGAAAATGTAGAGATTATCTATTCTGAAGATTTAATAACACACATAAAGAATGCTTAAAACAGTACCCATGTATGTTAGCACAGGATAAATATAAGTAACAATTTTTACATAAAGCCATAAATGAGAGTTCTATTCAAAATCAAATTCCATATAAATCAGATTGCTGAAATTTAAATCCTACAAAAACATCAATTATCACCAGTGAGAAATAAAAAGGATGCAGACTGAAAATGTCTTATATATAGGAACTTCAAGCCACTATCATGTGCCTTTATTTTACCCCCAAGCCCATTTAGATTACACATTGAGGAAATAGTTCAATTTTGAGGTTATCAGATTGAAATTAGGGAAGTGATAGCTTTGATATAACATCACCTAAGAAAGTGAGAAGCCACCTTTGGTCATCTATGGTGGAAAGGATGAACTATAATTCCCTTCCTGCCAAACATGCCTTCATGTAAATGGTCTCAGAATACTTTGGCACAACTCCAACAGCAAACAGGAGATTAAATAAGAAAGGAGCATATCCCTGAGGTTATAGGCATATTTTATGTAATGCCTTAGCAGCAATCCCATTTGGCTCAAAGGATTACATGAGAATCACACAGTGTCACAATTGCACACAAATGAAATCAAGATAGAAATTCTACATCTGAGCTTGAAGACATTGGAGAGTTTAAAAAAAATGTACAGCATCAAGACTGCTCAACACAAATCCTGAAGAACTCTGTGTACTCAAGAAATAGTTCTATATAAACAACCACCCTTAAAAAGAAAGCAAGCAAAAATCTTTTATATTACTTTGTTTTTTTAATGCATCTTTCCTGTCAAGGGAGAATGTTTGGCATTTCTAACTAAAAATGAAGCAGCCAGGAAAAAAGATAATACTGGTAATAATAATTTAGTTTATAAAATGCAATAGCATTGCGTTTGAAATGTGTATTTTCCCGTTAACCAGAAAATAAGCTTTCTAACCTTAGTATTGAACATAAACTCTCTGTCTTTAAGTGATCCTCAAAACCTTTTCCAGATTGTTACAGAAGTCATCATGCTATAACTTCAACCATTTCATCCTGTTTATTTTCTCTTTATATGGCAACCACTAGCTATTCCTACTGCCTCATTACCAGACCTTCCCCAGTTATTGCCACAAAGCAAATGCATCTGACTGCTCGTGGCAATCCCGAGACTTCTTCCTTTATTATATAGCTCCAACTCATTCTTATTCCTGTGGAATCTAGACTGTTCATCTGCATCTTATAAGTGATCTGTTAATCTGCAGATGATATTTTTGTCTGAGAGCCAACTAGACTTTAACATCTCCCCATTCAGGCTCCTAACTCTTATCTTCTCTGGCCCTCTAATGATCCTACTTGTCATTCTGCTATAATTTCATCTAAAAGGGTTAATTAGGAGATTTTTATAATTAGGAGACTTCTGTATTTCCTCACATAGTTTTCAAACACAAATTCTTAAATTATAAATTCTTGGTTTAGAAAGACACCAAACGCCTAGTATTCACTGAAAACAAAAAAAGACCACAAACTACTAAAACTTTATGAGGAAATATGATCTCATTTGTTAAAAGATAGAATATAATGCACAGGAAAAACACTAACAGAATATATCCATCCATTCTCTGATTATCTCTTAGGCATTAGATTTTAGGGAATCTTCAGTTCTTCAGCTGTTTTGTTGTTGTTGTTGTTGTTGTTGTTGTTATTGTTTTGTTCTTTTTTGTTTGTTTGTTTGTTTGTTTTGTGCCAGGGATTGAACCTGGAGGTGTTTACCCACTGTGCCACATCCTTAGCCGTTTTTATTTTTTATTTTGAGACAGAGTCTCTCTCTAAGTTGCTTAGGGCCTCCCTTTGTTGCTGAGGCTGGTCTTGAACTTGCAATCCTCTTGCTTCAGCCTCCCAAGCCACTGGGATTACAGGCATGTACCATAGCTCCAGGATTTAGAAATCTTCAATTTTTTATATATTTTATTTTTCTGCCCTTTATTTTCCAGTGTGCACCTGGTTTCAGAAAAATCAAAACAAAAACAGAGACTTATCTTCCTATTGGCGCCCACCCCTAAAAAAGAAATAAATTCTATTTCATTGAAAGAAAAGAGATCACTTTGAAATATGTTATTTGGATTTTTTTAAAAAATATATTTTTAGTTGTAGATGGACACGATACCTTTATTTTATTTTATTTATTTTTATGTTGTGCTAAGGCTTGAACTCAGTGCCTCACACATGCTAGGCAAATGCTCTGCCACTGAGCTACAACCTCAGTCCAGTGTTATATGGATTTGATGGTTGTAAATATTTAGTACAGATTATGCATAAGACAAAAGAGTAAGAGAATAGAAAGAAATGAGAGATAGGATTCAAAATTTAAGGTGCTTGGCATTAATCTAGACAATGAGTCACAATGACATAAAACTCTATTTACTTATGCAAAACATATGAGAGGACTTGATATTCAGTAAGAGAAACTCTTTTTGGCAGAGATATCCTTCAATTCATCAAATTCCTGAGTAATTTCAGGCTTTCTTCCAAGGAACAGACAAACTCCTGCAAATGAAATTACTCCTCATACTAGCAATAACCTGTATTATGGAAAAGCACAGGGCAGGCACAGAAAGGGAGACTGAGCAGTGCTGTTTTGGTTAGGACATTAATAAGAGGTTTCTCTGAGATACACCCACATACCTACAACCATCTGATTCTTGAAAAAAGTGCCAAAAATATGTGTTATAGAAAAGTCAGCCTTTTTAAGCAAATGGTACTAGGAAATCTGGATATCCATATGTAGAAGAATGAAACTAGATCCTTCTCACCACATACTCAAAATGGATCAAAGACTTAGGCATTACATCAGAAACTTTGCAGTCATTAGAAAAAAGCATAGGGTCAACACTCCACCCTATTAGTGCAGGCACCAACCTCTTTAACAAAAGCTCAAGAAATAAAATCACGAATCAGTAAGTGGGAAGCCATCCAATTAGGAAGCTTTTGCATAGAAAAGGGAATGATAAAAAGGATGAAGAAAGAGCCTATAGAATGGAAGAAAATTTTTTTCCAGTTGCTCCTCTGTCAGGGGATTAAAATCCAGAATATATAAAGAACTAAAAAAACTCAATGCCAAAACACAAATAGTCCAATCAATAATTAGGTAAAAGAATTAAAAAGAAACTTCTCAAAAGAAGAAATACAAATAGACAACAAATGCAGAAAGAAATGTTCAACATCTCTAGCAATTAGGGAAATTCAAATCAAAACTACACTGAAATTTCATCTCTAGTCACAAAGGCAGTTATAATTTTTATTTGTTATATATAAATAATAATAAGTACTAGTCAGGATGTGAAGAGAAAGGCTCACTTCATACATTGTTGGTGGGATTGCTCTAAATTAATATGACCGCTCTGAAAAGCAGTATGGAGATTCCTCAAAAAAACCAGGAATGGAATCCCATATAACTCAGTCATCCCACTCCTTGTTGTTTATCCAAAAGAACTAAAATAAGCATACTATACTGATACAGGCACATCAGTATTTATAGCAGCAAAATTCACAATAGCTACATTATGGAATAAGCCCAGGTGCTCACTAATAGAGGAATAGATTAAGAAAATGTGATATACATACATATATATATATATATATATATATATATATATATATATATACATATATCACACACACACAATAGAGTTCTACTCAGCCATAAAGAAGAATGATATTATCTCATTTGCCAGCAAATGGATGGATGGAGAATATCATGCCAAATAAAATAAGCCAGACTCAGAAAGTCAAGCTTCAAATGTTTTCTCTCATATGTGGAAGCCAGAGGAAAATAAAGAAAAAAAAAAAGGAGGGAGGATTGGATATCAAAGGCATAGGGAAGATCAGTGGAGTAGAAAGAGGTAAAGAGGGAGGGAGAAAGGATGGGAAAGGGGAGGAAATGCACAGTGAATTTAACAAAATCATATTATATACATATATAAATATAACCACAGGGAAATTCAACTTTATGTCAAGGATGGATACATGGATGAGCAAGGGGAGGACCAGTGGAGTGAAGGGAGTGGTGGAGAGAGGGAGAGAGTAAGGGATGGAGGAACGGGATTATAATGGAGTGGGTCAGGTTCCATGCATGCATGATTTTGTCAGGATGGACCTAGCTACTATGTACAATTCTCTAATGGAAAAAAATTAAAAAAGGATTATCTGAGTATGTGTTGGGACCTCTGCTAACCACGGAAGTGCAGAAATAATAATGAAATGAGAAAGAAGCCATTTTGTTCTCTCTGAAAACAGCAGAGGAAAAATCCAGTGTAAAGGCCCTATGGCAGAACATGTGAGAAGCATTTGAAGTTACCCCAGAAAATAGTGTGGCTGGAAGACAGATGAAAATCATGAGGTAATATGGGAAACAAGGACAGAGAGCAATGGGAGACACATTGTATTTTTCATTCTAGATCAAATTTAGAATGTTGAATTTTAAAATAACTACTAAGAAAAGCTGTAGAAAGATTGAGATGGAATGAAATAATGAAATAATATTATTTATGTTACAAAATAATTATTATTTACGTTATAAAAGAATCCAGTCCTGTTAGAAAAGTGTTGGAAAACAAGAAAGAATGTTTGTTAAGAAATGGTAGTTTAGGCAAGCTATCGTAGATGACCCAAATCTGTCTCACTGCCTATTTTTATGCTATTTGAAATCTAAGAATTTTTTTTACACTTTAAATGGTTGTATAAATACTAACATAATATCCTTGATGTTGCCTCTTGACTGGCAAAGTCAAGAACTTACTCTCTATCCGTTTGAGGAAAAGTTTGCCAGCCATGGCTTAGATACTTATGTTAGGCCTCAGGCCTAGACAATGTAATCATGTATTCTTTCTCCATGAAAATTTTAATTCTGCAGGGGAGAGGAGGAAAAATGATGATTGGCAAATGGAATGAAGGATAGAACATGGAAAAGAGAGAATTAGTTGGATTCAGGACATATTTTAAAGGCCACATGAGGAGACTTGCTTTCAGATTGGATGTGGGCTGTGAAATATAGGAGTCAAAGATGTTCCAGAAGTTTTGGTCTAAACACTTTGTAATGGTGTCCATTACTAACCTGTTGCTGACTAGTCATTAGGACTAGTCATTAGGCCAGGGTTGGAGAAGGATCAAGGGTATATTGTGTTTTAGATGTGTTCATTGGGTACTCTTACCAGATGTCCAAATAGAGACATCCCCTGAATGTCAAGAGGTGAAGTAGACAATACGTACTGTGGAATTTCACAAGAGGGCTGAGGGTATGGGCAACAGTGCATGCAAATAAGACTGGTAATCATGACAGAATTACTACTAGTACTTGTAATATCCCAATGCATTTTAAACACCACACAATGAACGTGTCAGTCACAAGCATGAATCTGGCTGACCTGTACTAGAAGGTGCGTAATTAATGAAGGGTTCCAACCCCTGCTTTGCCACTCTTTGCTTCCTTTGCACCTAAACTACACCTCCCATGGAGACTCCCTCCGGGAGGTGTGAATACAGCAGGGATTCTAAGGCAGCTGGGACTCTGGGTGATTGTGGCTCCAGGATTCCCCATCAGCTTAGCCTAGCTAAATGAGCAGCTGGCTCAAGACCCTTCCCCACAATCATCACTCCCATTCTCCTTCCTTCAAAGTCAGATTTTCTTCCTGTTCTGTTCCCAGGCTTTCTTAGGTCCACTTTACCTTTCACAGGGCTTTTATCCTAATAAATCCTTTCACTTTTAATCCCATCTTGATGTCCTCTTCAGATACACAAACTAAATGCAGTGGTCTAAATACATAATCTTGTATAATTCCATTAAAGGTCATTAAAAGAACTCTGTAATCTAGGTTCTTCATTATGCCCATATGACAAAACAGGGAACCAAACGTTGGAGAGGTTAAGTGATTTCTTTTTAGCCTTTAGTTTTTACTTAAACAAGGATTATTGATGTCTGATGTTATCAGAAATAGGTGATAAGACTAAGTATTACATGTATGGCTTTCTAACTCTGCATACATGTGTTCAGCAATACTTTACAGTGGTGGTTCTCAGCCCAAGGCAACTTCTTCAGGAGGTTATTGTTGTCTTGGGTGAAAGATTCTATTGGCATCCAGAGGAAAGGGGCCACAGATGCTACTAGATATCCAACAGTGCACAGAACAGCCCAAGAACAAAGGATCAGCCAGCATCAAATATCAGTAGTCTGATTTCACAGGCCTGGACAAGGAGGAAGAGCCCCCACTTGTAAATAAATAATTAATAGAAGTCAATCAGTCATTAAAGGAAAAATAAATACATAAGCTTATCTCAGTGTCTAAATAAGGAAATAGTTATGAGAATTTTAATATGGATATATTTCCTCTTGTGTGAAAAATCTAGAAATATACAAAGCAAAGGGCAATGGGAGCCAAAAAATAATAATAATGAGTTTGGGCTCATTTTACATCCATTGGCTTTCACAGAGCAAATACCATTTCGATATTGACTATAAAAATAATGTGTGTATGGGGGGGAGGCGGGGTTGGGCTCAGCAATAGAGTGCTTGCCTAGCATGTGTGAGACACTGGGTTTGATTCTCTGCACCACATATAAATAAATAAAATAAACTTACATCAACAACTAATTCAAAAAAATGTGTGTGTGAATATATATCTATGCAAAATATCTCTAAGGCATGAGATGTTAAGGACATATTTATATATTACATTGTGTGCATTATAGCAGGTTTTCTCTTGGGAACAGGGTTTTTCAGGGTAGTCCTTGAAGCAGTAAAAATACAGATAGATCAACAAAAAAATATTTAATACACACATACATATATACACATAATATGTGTGTGTCTATGTGAAATATGTTCAGCATTTTATTTTTGAATTATTTTTAAAGTTGAGAAATACCTAGATTTGTCTAAAATAATTGTTGAATTAGAATAGAATATGGAGCCAGACCCTGGAGCTCTGTGCCCTATCAATCTATCCTAGAGTAATTATGAGGGATGTAAAGGAGTGACTTGGCTAGTTAGAAGTCTCTCCACATTTTAAGAGAGTTTGTGCTAACAATGCCTCAACTATGGATTACTTTGGTTCCTCCATATACCACCATTTTTTTTCATATTTTTGGCACACAATGCTAAGCACTCTTGAACACAGTTGCACTGTTTTATTAAAACAAATAATAGCAATAAGAAAAAAAATGGAAACAAAAAAACCCCAGTACTTTACTTTATTTTGATACATAAGGACCATATCATCTGTATCATCTGAATAATAATATGCTGTGGTTTGAGACATAGTGCTAAAATGTAAGGAAAGTAACATTATGCTGATGGAATTTACTTTCTTGTGAACCAGAGATGTTGTACCACATGCAGAATACAAATTGGCAATTATTCTCATTTCCATTTGAAGATATCAAGTCAGTTAACAACAGTTTCCCATTTAATCTTTTGCTTTTATAGAGCTATGCATGTTATTGACTGAATCGATGCTTTAAGAGTTTCATGAAAACATCATTTTCTGCAGAAATAGTCTCCCTGGAGGGTTCCACAATTGTACTTTCCAGAACAATAAACAGTGGTGTTGTCACTTCTTGTTACAGTGTTTGTATAGTATTTCCTTGGTACAGGGAACTTGGTAGTCATTAACATAGAAGTTTTCTAGGACATTCCTAGAGAACACAGGGCCCATGTGATAAAAATCAATATCAATCGGCAAGGGAAATATTTTGTTGATTTCTTTCTGGGTACATTTCCCTTGTTATATTAGATGCTTAATTCCTTTGCCTGGGTCTTATTAGATATTGTAGAATTAAATCTCTGTACACCTTCCTTGGAAAAATATACTGTTCAGGCTCATGAAGTTTAGAACCTTGTTATAATATTGTTTTAGACCTATTTTTCTATTTTGGAGAAGAAAGGAAAAGAAATGAAGACCAGCAGGTTTAACAAAGGGCCAAAAATGCTCAGTTCTACTATCCACTTTTTTGCGGGTGAGGATATTGAACCCAGGGGTACTCAACCACTGAACCACATCCCCAGACCTTTTAATATTTTTAGAGACACTGCACCAGCACCCAGCTACTATCCACTTTTATTTATTGAGATAGAGACTGGATATAGGCATGATGGCTAAGATTTGTTGAGTGCTCTGTGCTATGCATTTCTCTTTACTGAGTCTCTAAGAAGTTGGTAGTGTGTTTCCCATTTTACAGACAAGTGAACAGGTTGAGTATCTTGATTAGCTTGTAAATGGCATAGCTAGGTTTCAATCTGAAGTAGTTTAACTCCAGATTGGAAGATCTTATTGAGAAAAATTGCAAATGACTCTGCTTTTTGTCCTTTACACCTCTCACTGAAGCTTGTACAGAGACTTTAATAAACAGCCGGGCAAAATTACAATACAATATAAATTATATGATATTAAAGATTCAGTAAATGGGACTAGAGTCCATGGGTTAGAAATTTTGGTTGGGGACGCAATTGGGTCTGCCCTTTTGGAGCTATAAGATTGAATTCAGGACTAGATTAGGTCATCTCTAAAGTCCTTCCTTACTACCTCAAAACTATTCAAGTGTGGGACTGGGGTTGTGACTCAGTCGTAGGGTGCTTGCCTAGCATGTGTGAGGCACTGAGTTCAATCCTCAGCACCACATAAATAAACAAAAAAAGATATTAAAAAAAAGTATTCCAGAGGACAGTGTCATGTTCAGTCATTTTTCATGTATAAGTACACAGATCTGAAGTCATTCTTTAATACAAGAGTGTAGAAATATGAAGTATAAAAAGTTACTCTTAGCTAGACACAGTGGTGCCTGCCTGTAATCCCAGTTACTCCCAGCAACTTGGGAGGCTGAAGCAGGAGGATCACATATTCAAAGCCAGCCTCAACAACTAGTGAGACCTTAAGCAACTTATTAATACCCTGTCTCAAAACAAAAATGGGCTAGAGATGTGGCTCAGTGATTGAGCACCCCTACCCCTGGGTTCAATCCCCAGTACAAAGAAAAAAGAGTTGCTTTTATAGATGAGATCCTGTTCTGTGCTGTGCATGTAGAAGCAGAAGAATAAAACTAGGTGTCTACTCTTTTCTGGGTCTTACATGTTGACCTTATGCCAGATGGATAAATGAAATGTGACTTCATAGATGTAAGGTAATTAAGTATTATTCTAGTATAAACTATTCTGTTATCCTTCATGAGGTGCAAGTGAGGTTATCTATAGCAAAAATTTATACTTCTCATGTGAGAAAAACTTTCATGTGCTAGGTACCTCAACCTGAGTTATAGGACCAGTCATAGTTTTATAAATTGAACCATGCAAAATTGAAAAGTGATTTAAATAGATCAAAATGCCCTCAGTATACATATAATATTTAAATATAGAAAAATCTCTCAAGTAAAAAATATAATGTTATTTGAAAACTGGTGGGACAAATCTATTGGAAACTGACTTTCCCCTGTGGTAGAGCTACTTTAGCTGCCAAAAAGAAATGCCCAGCAAAACTATGGAAAAATCAAAATGAATCAGTGGTTGCCAAGGATTGGGGGGGTAGTGAGTACATGGAACACAGACAATTTTTAAGGCAGTAAAAATATTCTGTATGGTATTATATTGATAGATATAATGCTATTATACTTTTGTAAAAATCTGATTTTGCTGTGTACCTAAAATTACTCTTAAATATAGTCTTAAAAATATGCATCTTGCTTTCTTTTGATTAGTTTTATCTGAAATTGTCCTGACCCTCTTACATAAAATGATAGTCATGGGTCTCCTTTAACCATTTCCCTTTCTGGGCATGATTGGGTCTGATCTGTCTTTCCTTTACGTCCTTCCTTCCTTTTTACTCCATTCCTCCTTCTCTTCTTTCCTTTCTTCTTTGGCAGTGGGTTTGAACCCCCAGTCTTGCACAAGCTAGACAAACACTTTACTACTGAGCTACATCCCCAGCCCTTCCTTATTATTTTATCTTGAGACAGTGTCTCCTTAAATTGCCCAGGTTGGCCCCAAACTTGCAATCCTTTTGCTTGAGTCTCCTAAGTAGCTAGGATTATAGGCATGTGCCACCATGTCCACTGCTTGCAATTTCTTTTTCTTTTGAGGTTTCTGTAAGGCCTTATTTATCCAGATGGTTATCTTAAAATCCAAAATCATACAGGTGCAAACTGAACTATAATGTGGATTACTTTTTTAGGCATAATGCTGAATAAGCATGCTTAAAAATCACATAAAAGTGTTTGATAAGAAAATTTTTACACAGTTCAATTCATCAGGAACTATTCTTTTCAGGATATGTATTTATCCAAGTATGTATGCTCCTATAAAAACTACATTGGCCTTTAAATATAACTAATTAAAAAGAAAGAGATTTAACTTGCTATTTTTTAATACTACTAACATCAAAAAATCATTTAGAATGCTCATAAAAATTGCTTTCCATGTTTCTTATGACTAAAAACAGTTTGGGGGAAATTGGATTAATCCTCATTCCCTGACACATTTGCCAGTACTCTGAGATGAAAAGAAAAAGGCATATTTATGTACCCTTCCTGAAAGAGCAATAGAAGAAAGTTCTGAGACCAGAATTATTCATTTCTGCTTCAAATCCTTCTTGAAACCTTTCCCATGGCTCAATGTGCAAGAAATAGCTAGAGAATTTTTATCTCCACCCCCTCAAGCAACACAAATCATCTGTTCCCCCTTTTTACAATTAGGAAAGAGGGAAACTGGCCGTGATGATGTGTGCAGAGTAGGAGTGTGAGATCTGCTATTTCCACGGCTGGTTTTGAAGTTGATATCACGATTCTTCCTACATAGCAATATGGGAAACCACATGAGAGGCAGGAATCCCAGTTGGCATAAATGCTAGTTGTACCTGTTAAATAGACAGCTATTCAAGGAAGGGATCCTCGGGACAACTTAAAGAAGTCAGTCAATATTCTCTTTCGAAATTAGAATCTCCTAAAACATAGGAGGATATATTTCAAAGTTTTTAAGAAGTATAATGTGCTACAACAATCAATTATTATTATTCCATTTATTATTGATTTATCTTGGCTATATACAAGTGTTTTGACAAACATGAAAATGTTGGTCAGAAAGCAAGGGCTTTGGTGACCAGGAATGAACATGAATATATAAAGTGTTAAATTAAATCAAGTTTTCCAGAAGTTGTCAAGAGGGAATTTGGTTTAAAAAATGATGCCTGGAAGATGAGGATCTGAGATTCTAAGGGGATCTGAGATAATTGTGAACATGGCTTTGTCAGAGTGTGATTTTAGCATTATAGTATTAAAATGGAAATTCCCATAATAGCTGCCAATGTGTACTCAGAAGTATTGGTGTTAGTGTGACCATAGCAGGATCCTTGAACAAATCCAAGGAGTATTGGCATTTATTCAGGCATTTATTCCACATAATGCCATGGAACACTAAGCAGAAGCGGCAATTTGAAAAGACCATCCTGAGAGACTCTTTATAAAGCCTCAGGGAATGCATTGAGATGGGTGTCATTTGGTTCTTTTATTTGTATCAGTTCTGTGTAGATGTGTTTTCTCCCTTCTCCTACACTAGGATATAAAAATGATCT